>NC_056733.1:1446144597-1446444597 GCF_019279795.1 Protopterus annectens
TGCTGAGTCACTCCCCTCTTGTTATTAATCATTACTTTCTTACACTTGTATAACCTATGAATGTCTGATGCCACAATCGTGGCTTGTTTTCTGTGAGGACCTTGTTTTAATCCGTTCACATTCAGCCAACACTATACGTTTGTATAGGTGTTTATACCGGCCATTTGTGTACACCTTTTTGTAGCAGTCATTGTTGACAATGGTAGCAGGGGGGTTGCAACTATTTATGGCATTGGTTAGGAGGCTATAGTTTGCTTTGGACAATTGTTTCATCCTTTCTGCTCTTGAGAGGGGCGTTGGGTATGACTGTGAATGTAAAGGAGACTGAATTGTGATCCAACCTGACTGGGTGGGGGGGGGGCAACACACAGGGATTAGTGCAGAGAACCATTATGTTGGTAAGTACTAAGTCTAGGACATTCAAGCCCACTGTGGGGGTTCAGACTATATTTTAAACAGTATGTGTATTAACAAAGTCCAGGAACCTTAGGGTGAGTGGGTTTGTGCAGATATATGACTCCAAATCGATGGAAGGATAGTTGAAATCACATATGACCAAGGTGTCTGGCTGTATAATGAGTGACTCAAGTAGGTCCAAGTAGGTAGAGTGCTACTCATGGTTTATTGTGGGGGGACCTGCAGCTAACAATGATATGGATGGAGGTTTTACATACAATTAGTTGAACTTGGAGTAACACTATGAAGTCATACTCTTTGACCGGTCTTTTGGTGTATTTGTCTTTAATGAAGATGTATACACCTTCACCTTTGGTTGTTTCATGCTCATGTTGATGTCTGAATGTGTGGGAGGCATTGTAGCCTTGCATGGCCATGGGGCTGTCAGCAGACTATGTAACTGCACAGACATAGGCATTTTCCAAGGTAAGGTGTTCTTCCAGTGAGTGCAGGTTTTGATTTACACTCCTTGCATTAAGTAGCATAACCTTCAGTTTGTCTCTAGTGGATTCTTTTACATTGTGAATTTAGTTGTTCTGCCATTGCCTAAAAAGACCAGTATGGGGGAGGCAAGTACCTTTGCCAGTAACCGAAAGCCAAGAGGTGATGTGAAGAACATCTCTGGAAAAGCAATGTGGTCTTTTTGCCATATCTTCCCAAACTGACAGTTACTGGATCACCCTGGATTAACAACAGAAACTA
Source organism: Protopterus annectens (assembly GCF_019279795.1). Classification (NCBI taxonomy): domain Eukaryota; kingdom Metazoa; phylum Chordata; order Ceratodontiformes; family Protopteridae; genus Protopterus; species Protopterus annectens. Next base: position 1,446,145,756 of record NC_056733.1, read on the forward strand.
AGCCAATTGTTGAAATCAATCATGTTTTGTTTATATTGAGGCATCATCCTGGGTGAAGGTGGAATGCTGTTTAGGGCTAGGGGCATACCTGCATACATACCTGCATACATAGAGAGTCAGAACGGTACTTGTTGAGAACTGGAGTGCATGCATGATCTGATGGACCCTGGCACCTCACAAGCAGGTAACCATGACCTTCTCCTTGTTCAGCCTGGTGAGGGGGACATCTGTGTATCACAATATGGAGTTGCTTATGAAAAGACATTTGGTTTTGATGTTTTGCCTTTGGGGCTTATTGACTGAGACACTGCTGTATGTATTATTATGTGTAGTGTATTCTATTTGGTATGCAGTGTGTGCAGTAAGTTCGCATTTGGGAGGTCTCTGATCTTTTTTAGCAAGTAAATCCGTATGTGGGTTTATGTGTTGTGAGCTTGTTATATGCAAGAGGTGAAGTGTGTGTGTGATAACAACATGTTTGATATCTGGTTTGTTATGTAGGAGAATTGATTCCAAATTAATAGTATACATACAACTCTCACATGTTGTATCAGTTTGTTTCAGCAGTAACTGGTTATAAGTATATATGAGGCAATTGTTACATTGCCTCAGGATGCCCATGTCAATCAGGCTGCTTGGAGAAATAGTGGGAAACTGTCCATCCATTATGGAAGGTATATACTATAGTAACTAGTGGAGAGTGGCCTAGGTGGACCAGGTTTTGGTATAAGACTAAGAAAAAGTGTCTCTGCTATGGGGGACTAGTGGTATTAAAATGTGTTAATGTGTTCCAATGAACAACTGATTTGCTCACAGGACAGCAGTGCAAATCTTAGCAGCTCCATTAAACCGAGTGCAAATGATTTTAAAAAAGAAAACAAAGGGAAAGGCCAACAGTGAGCCTTATTCCAGCAATCCTTAACTCAGATGGGTCCTTGGTTGCACACCTCTGCCACTAAGATGCAGATTGGCCTTCTTAATGTAAGAGGGCTGCTTTTAGTGTTCAACTGATACCAGACAGTCTAGATTCAGCAAGCCTGAATCTAGCCTATGCTGTAACATGCAGAAGTACTAGAAATTCAAAGTGCAGAAAATCACAATCACAACAGCAGAAGAAACACTTTAAATAAAGCAGCAATTTAGTAGAATACTCCAGCAAGAGTGTAGGCAACAAACATTCCTAGTGTGAAATAAGTGGTCTGGAATCCAAGTTCTTAAACCAAAACTAAGACACTTTCAGAATAACAGACACAATAAGCTTTCAACCAGCAATTCCCAGCTTAGAAGAGTGTAGGCTATCCTCTCCTGCCACAAGAGTCTACACTGCAAACTGTCCTAATGTAAAATAACTGGTTTGGAGGACAAGTGCTTAAACCATAACACAGTTAGAACAACAGGCATAATAAGAATTCCACCAGCAATTCCCATCTCAGAAGGGCAGAGGCTACTGTTTCTTCCCACAAGAGTGTAAACTACAAACATTCTTAATGTAAGACAACTAGCCGGAAACCCGAGCGCTTAAACCAAAAGTAAGAGGCTTAGAATAACAGTCAAAATTTAATGTGATACCAGACAGATGACATTGACATGTCTTTTAATCTATCCACATGCAGCATGCCAAGATTAGTAGGCCATGTGTTATCTTGATGAGAAAGACCTGTTTCCTGTCCAGCTGCTACACATTTCTGGTTAGGTTAATGCAAAAGGGATCCTTATACTGTATTACTGTTCTGATGAGTTTGACTACAGGGCTGTCATACAATCCTGAGATGTAAATGTGATGGCATATCTTATGATGTGCACCAGATGTATGTACTGGAAATATTAAAGAGAAAAGTTACAAAGTAATGACAGCTCCTGACTTCACAACCCTTGCAAGAGAATACACTAGAAAGTACTGACATGATGATGCTATCCACTGTATAATTTGGCAGGCCAAATATAAGTGAAAGGTACAATTATCAGTTCAATAACACAAATGCAGATACACTAGACACTAATGTACCTATGAACCCTATGCATCAGATACAAAGCGGTGTGTGAGTGTCTGCATGAACACAGCAAAGCTCAGTTCTAGCTCTACATCTTGGTAGGTCAGACAGGTCTGAACCATGCATGGTAGAGGTGGCAGTTCATCATCGTCACCCATGACAATGAGAACTGGCTCTGCCAGGAGTTGCACTGACACCTCCATACTCAAGGTCAGATGCTGTGCATGACTGATGTCTGCTGGACATGCTTCCTTCACGGGAACATCCAGGACCACAGCCCTCCATGACTTGCCACCTCTGGGTGTGGACAGCACACTCACAGATGGACCAGCAGAAATACTGCTACTACAGGAGTGTGATCGGGAATGGCCATGTTGATTATCAGCAGATGTGGTTGAGCTACGCACATGAGGATGCCATTCTCCTCCCATCAGATGTTCCATCACAGACACTGCTCATTCCATGACAGACACCCCACAGTCCATCACATACACCCCTTGTCCCAGTATGACATTCATCTGATCCAGGGAATTGATGACATGATTGAGGCAGTCATGCATGTTAGACTGTGCCACATCCATGACCCTGAGCATTTGTCTGGAGCACCTTTCTGAACATGCCTGTGCCTCCATGATGACCCTAAACATACATTGTGTGACACAGGAAGAGGCATCAGCACCATGTGAAGGAGGGATTACAGGCCCCCTCCCAGCACTCCTATCAACCCTTCTGCATGGCACCTTGCCCATACTTTGGCTACGGTCAGAGTCAACAGGCACTGAAGCCACAGTAGACACACTTCTCTGCTCAATGCCATTGCCTTCCACCTGTCCTTTATCTGTGGCCTCAGTGGACTGGGTAGCCATAGGCCTACCAGCTGTGTCTGGGGAAAAAGAAGGTGTGGCTGAATGTCAACCTCTGTGTCAGATTCAACCTCTGCACCCTGACTTTGCCTCAGTTTTGCCACGTCATCATCAGTGTCTACTGATACACTGACATCAGGTGGCACAGGGCCCACACTCCCACTGTCATGATCATCTGTAAAAAAAAAGGAAGAATCACAGGTATACATTAATACCTGCACTACTATGGTGCAATATATGCTAAACAACTAACAATGATGACACTATTAAAGACAGTACAGCAATACACACAGCAGGCCTAAAAATGACACATAATATTTCTAGAAATTGATCAGCAGTACTGAAATAACTTTATTTTACTTACTATCTACAGGAAGCCTATGCTGCTGAATTCCTGATGGTCCTGAAATAAGTTAAGTAAGAGCGAAGGCCAAGATCATCATATTTACCAGTAAGACAGAGGGTACTATATGTACTCCTCTCAATCAGCATGACATGTTGCTTCAACAAGAACATGGCTGACAACTCCAAACAGGGCTTATCACTGTACTAATATTCAATCCCCCCACATAAAAAACACAATTGACACAGAAGTAACATTCATTTCAATTGTTTTACTATACAGCAGTATTGAACTGGTCATATAACAAAGACTACCTGAAAGCTCTTCCTGGGACTGAGAAGGAGGGGCACCCACATCAATCACATATTGTGGGCCACTCTGCTGTGAGTTCTCCTGTTGTAGAAGATTCATCAGAAATTCCTCATTGGTGGTGAGAGGTGGTTCTGCAGCAGGCCCATCACTGGTTACCCTCTGGTCTCAAGCAACAGCAGCTGCATAACTCTGTGCAGAGGTTAATATGTCAGTGGCCTTGTGGCATACCTGCTCATAAGTATGAGCCGCCCACTGCATTTATGTTTGCAATTATCTGCTGCCATAGTCTCAGCCTCTCTGGCATACTGGGGCGACCCCTTCCAAGAAGAAAAGCACCATGTTGACAGAGCGCATCCATAATAATAGTATTCTCAGCCTCACTGAAGAGGGGTCTGAGCCTCAATAACATTTTCTGTCCTAAAAGACAACAGAATGATAATACACATAATTATCACATAACTACAAAGTAATTGTTACCAGATAAAACAGTAAAGGTAGGCAGTCAGTAGTACTCACTGGAATAGCAGAAAACATAATGCAGATGTGAAATACTAACAAGAGGGAAGAAGCAAAACAAGGAAAGCAGCAAGAGCAACATATCCTTGTATGTGCCATAGCAGTAACTCAACTGTGCTCCCCTCCAACAGAACAGCCCATTCTAATTTGTTACATAACAGTAACTTCTTTTTGCTCCACTCACCCACTAAAGAACAGGCACATGAACCATTTTGCTAATAAAACACATTTGAAATTATAATCATGCATTCAAAGGACCTGTCTCTGAAACATTTGTATGTATGCATTACTCAGCTTTCTATTTTCATGTATTGTCAATCATTTGTACCTCTGAAATGACTTGACAAACTTGGCCTTGCCATCAGTACATGTCTAACTAATGCATACAGATAACAGTGTAAAAGGCTTTGCTTCATATTATTCATTAATATATTCCAGCATATGCATTATATAGGTAACAAAATGACAGCACACCTGCTGAAATTCAGTACTCCTCTGTAAAGATATCTTTGGAAATATTTTTTTTCAAAGTCCTGCAAACATGTAGCAAAGTTCCTCACCATCAGCTTGGGTAACGTTTTATAATTGAATAGATTGTTAATGCATTTCATCTGTCTTAGTCTCTGTTTCAGACATGCTAATTACAGCATAAGCAGCTGAATTGCATGATAATCAACCAATCTGGTGTAGCTATTCAAAAAGTTATAAAGCAACCATGTAAACTCCATGTTGTTTTTTCCTGTGGATTTCAAAAGTAGTGGATTACAGACAGAGAAAGTCTATGCAGAATGTTAGGATCTCATGTGGCTTAACTCCATTTGTATGTGCTACAGGCAATGATGCTGCTGCAAATAAGCCTAGGCTGAGACAGAGAAGAGTTTTCAGGATACATTTAACTTATCACAAAATACACAACATGGACATTGTAAAGTGCTACAGTGTGGACAGGGACACAATACAACAACCCTATGACCTCTGCCAGCCTCACATCAGAGCCAAAGCCATTACCTCCCAATGTATTGGCTGTGTAATGCTTGCATTGCAGTCAGCCCTGAACTAACACTGTGGCAACAATTACATTTACAAGGTAAGCCCTGCACATGCACTGTATTGTATAATAATATTATGACATGTCCTTGTATTTCAACACTTGGTACAGTAAGCAACTACAAGGTGGGAGATTTGTACAGAAATTAATGTCACATGTGACAGCAGAGAGTGGTTTGAATTGTATGTGCCCATTAGCAAGTAGTAGGCATCAGGCCTCAAAGATTCACACATTGACACCTCCCCAAAGTAATAATGATAACTGCATGGCCTTAGTTAAGTGCCATATATTTGTAATGGGAAATCATAATAGAGAGAAGTTCAAAAGTAATGAGACACATAGCAGTTTCCAGCTTCACCACCCTCACATGATCAAACCGGCAGGATGCAGCACAAGGAGGGTAACAACAGCACATACCCAACATACCCTTGTTTGTGCCATAACAGTATCTCAGCCTGGGTCCACTCTCCTCGAAAGAACATTATACCCTTGCATATGCCATGACAAGAACACACCTTTGCCCCCCCCCCAATACAGCAGTCTCTGATTGTTTGTGCCATCCAACCTGCCATTAATTTGATTTTAACTGCAGATCATAGTGTTCCTACATTTTAAAGTAAATGATATATACTGGCTTGCACATTGCATGTCTCTAAGTACTGGTCAGATAACTGATGGGTGACCAAGTGACACAGAAAGGTAGAACACAGCTGTATATTTGCAAAGAATAATCATAGAAGGTTGTGTGATCACTAAATCTAAATATGTTATATAGAATACATTAACAGATAACAGGTCATGCCTTGATATCAGTGTACACTGAGTTTCACTTTGTTGTGTGAGGTCTTATATCATGTATTTGCTGCAAAGCTATTTGTGGGGCAAATATGGGTAAGTCCCCCTTCTGTTTTCTGATGGTAGTTTGCAGCAAGAGTTAGGATCCAGACCTATGAAGTCATATCACATATGTACTAACAGTTTTTACTGTGAATGTCATAGGCTGAATTTCCTCATTTCAACTAATTTTCCATTTTCTATACTTTTTAAAATTTTTTTGGGGGGGGCACTGATTGTGTGATGCACCACTTAGCAAAAACACCTAACACCTTTGGCTATGCACATTTCATTTGTGTGTAGATTGGCAGTGCACAAACTGGATGAATGTGCCACTCAGGTAACAGACAGGACCCAGATGGCCAGAAGCATACACCGGATGAAGTCAATTAATACTATTGACCATTGTGCAAACACATCCTTCCTTCCTTCCTGAAATGGGAAAGACTGGAAAGTGGTGAAATGGGGAGCAAGTAATGGGAAGAACAATATAAGAGGATGGCAGGAATTAAAAAAAAAAAAAATGGAGTAGCCAGCAACTAATAGGTGAATTTAATAGCATTCTGGTACGTCTGCTTCACTGCCTTCAAAGGAATAATTTACAACACTACCACACCATTACTATAAAGAAATTACAATTGAATAATCAATTTAAATTACAAAATCAATCAGCCCTTAAAAGAGCTACAACCATGGTCATACAAACACATATTCATAGATTTTATACATTAAAATGAATTTCCAAGTTTAAACCCATCGATGCTAAAGTTTTGTAATTCAAAATACGCTTACTTTCTAGTTTCACTAATTTACGAACAACATTACCCCCATTCAACATGTAAGGTTTAGCTAATACACTGAAAAATAAACTATCATCCTGACTCCTATGCATCTTATAAAAATGATCTGCTCTGGGACTGTCTGTCTGTTCCGGATATCCCCAAAATGTTCCAAAACATGAACTTTAATCATACATTTAGTCTGCGCAATATACCATTTAGGAGGGGAATATCCACAGCCCAAAATATAAACTACCCTAGAGGACCGGCAGTCAAACCTATCAGTAATTACCAACTTTTTCCCATTAATATCAGAACCAGAAATATTCCGCACCCTAGAACATATTTTACATCTGCCACACTTGAACATACCTGTCTAAGTATTCAACAAACTTCCTTAAGGTTCCCAAATCTGCCATATGAGAAAGTAACCTTTTTTGGAAACAAATGTTCTAATTCAGCATCGTAACACACAATGGGTCACAAACTATCAACTGCACCTTTCAAAATAGACAAAAAACAGGAATATTTTGTAACAAACAATATACGTCCCCCTCTAAATACCTCCTCATCCCTAACTAACCCATAAGATTCATACCTACTACTACCTCCATGGCCAGCACTTTCACCCATAACTTTTTTCCTAGCTTTCTCAATGATAGTTAAGGAATACCCTCTATCTAACAACCTTTCCTTAACAAAAAAAAATTCCTTTCTAAGCAAAGGATGCTCAGAAGTATGTTCAAAAGCCCTCCTAAATTCCCCAAGGGGAAGTGAATTTAACAAATGTTGGGGTAGACACTACTAGCATGTAAAAAATTGTTAACTTCTGTAACATTCCTGAAAAGTTTAAATTGTACTTTCCTGTCCTTGTTTACATACAACTCAATATCCCAAAATTGGATAACATGCTTATCAGTAACACCAGCAAATTTCAAACCAAACGGGCTATCATTGAGTAGCCTGATTAAGTTCCCAAAATCCCTCTCATCACCTCGACACACAAAAATTAAATCATCAATATAATGTTGATACATCACCACCGACTTCACAAAAAATTCAAATTATACAATTAAACATTTTCAAAATAATACATAAAAATAATTGCATAAGTTGTGGCAAAATTTTCCCCATAGCTCTCCCTTGATCCTTTTGATGAAGTTCACAGTGTGTTAGGGACGAAAGCGCTCAGTACTGTTTTTTCCATTTATTTTATATTTATTAAAATGGATTTTAACCTACTAGACCCTCCATTGGGTGTGTTTTACTATTTTATTTGTGTTACTTTTAAGACTAACCAGTGTATAACAGAGGCATACTATACTACAGATTGTAGCCAGCAATCTTTGATGTGTGCATATATTGCACATATGGCTGTTCCAATTATGCTGATTACAGTTTACAGAAGGTCATTTGCGCCACTAGTATAGAGGTATGAAGTTACATTCCAATAATGATGAAAACCTAACAGTATTGTATATTTGGCAAGTGTGGTTTTTGGACCCACAACCATTGACTACTCTCAAATACTGTACTATTCTTTTGTCCTACAGACTACTGCGTGCATACTTTCCTTTTACAGTTTAGAGATGCATGCTCAGTGTTATTTGAGAATATGGCACCACTGCTTTGTGCTGCTGACTAAGGCATACACAGTTTCTTTTATAGTTGGGATATGTATGCTCAATTTGATACAACTGTATTAAATACCAAATAAGCAGTCCTTAACTTTTAATGCTACAAAATTACTATACAAATTATTATCATTATTAAAATCCTGTTTAGACAGTACTGTTCTGATGCATACATACCACATGCTTGTCACATCTTTACTAAATGCGTGGTATGGGACTGAACATTCAAGACTTGCTCTGCAGCAGCTATGGAAAAAACAGAACACCATTATAAACCCCCAGTCTTGACTATATTCAGCTTTTAACTCATAGATTCATAGGTTTATAGAATGTTACTAGACTATTGACCAGAGGGCTGTTTTAAGCCTAGCCTATTACACCCATTATACTTCAAGAGAAAAAGTCAAGTCGATGCCTAAGATTCTTACAATTATTCACTGAAGGTGATACTTACACATCTGTGGGGTGACCTCTGTATGAAATTCCCCAATCCAAAGGTCAAGGGTATTCCACTTCCTCCTCCAGAGGTCATTGAAGTGATGCATGCATTCCTCACCAGTGTAAGGGATACCTGTAGCACTGGTTAAACTCCTGGCAATACTATTCCTGGCTTCATATTTATATTCTGAGCCAGAATAGTCCTGCTGCAGCAACTGGAGCCCATGCTCCTTAATTAGGACCCAACAAAAATGTTGGACTCCTGGACACGTCAGTGCAGCACCCAAATGCACACACTCTCTCCAGCAACTGCTGACATGCATACCATAGTTCTAGCTCAGTGTATAACGAGCATTTCCAATGATATGCAGTTTATATGTTGATGTTTTCCCACCTAGTGCAAGTCTCTTGCTTACTGAGAGTGCACATATTTTGATTTTGTAACACTGGAAAGCATGCACACCACTTACCATTGCACAAACACAGTAGGTGAGGCTGCACACTATCGGGAAACATGCTTGTGTGATGGTAAGTGATGCACAACAGTGGTGAACAATGCAATTTCTAGATTATTAGGTATACAGGTACTTGTATAAATGTGCTATTCAAATATACAACTTTTGCAGTCCTCCTGCACTTATAGCTATTACCACAAGAAGGTTGAGAAAACAGTTCTGTATGTTTCACTTTATTGCTATAATCTGCAATCTCAGAATAGTAAAACAAAATTTGTACACCCTGTACTAGAATCCCAGACTATCACCACTCCACACCTAAACTTAACACCTGCTGCCATGGGATTAGTGAGATGATACCTCCTATCTTATAAGTCATTGTAAGGTTCTTGTTGTTAATGGTAGTGTAATGTTGCTTATCATGTTTGCGAAAAGCAAAATATTATTAATTGAATGCACCCAGTTTGTATGTGTGGCTGTCTGGGTCCTATCTACCATTTATGCCAAGTGGCCCATCACACAAACACTGCCTCTCCCCCACCAAAAAAAAAAGAAAGAAATTAAAGCACAAAAAGAGAGACTTGTCCAGAGTTTTGGAGAATGTCCATATATTTGCATCATGTTTTTGGCCTGTTCTTTGTACAATGTGTGGTTTACTGGGAACTCACTGAAGATTGATGTGAATATATAATGACATACATCTCTGTTTCCTACTTCATTTCCTTCAGAGAATGCATGCTGGCCCTTTGCCCCCCCCCCCCCCCCATTAGTTTATTATTTGACTACATTTCTGTTTCATACTTCATTTCCTTCAGAGAATGCATGCTGGCCCTTTGTCCCCCCACTAGTTTATTATTTGACTACATTTCTGTTTCCTACTTCATTTCCTTCAGAGAATTCATGCTGGCCCTTTGTCCCTCCCCCCCCATTAGTTTATTATTTGACCACATTTCTTGCAGTAAAAGGTTACACTCCACATTCAGTGTGTAGGTTTCATGACCAGCAATACTGGTGTGAGCTGTGAAACCTTTCTTACATGTACCATGCATCATTAATATTCATTGCACAATGCTGCTCAATGCTGCTCTGTGTATCACGTACACTTAAACACTCTGTGTATGCTCTGTGTGGAACATACACAGAGTTTATTAAATCCTACCAACCATCTTATTCTTCATTCACTGAAGTATCTTGGATATAATCATATTTTCCATACTTCTGTAACACTCATTTTGTATTTAAATTAAGACATCACATTTTATATTGCTAAATTACAGTTTCTCCTGTTTCAGCTGGTTAATATGTGTCTGATGAAAAAAGATGACCTGCTTTTTGTTCCCATTTAAGTATTTAATAAGACCATTTATTTTCTGGTTACTAGTAAGGCCATTAATATTTAAGGAAATACATTGTAAATGCATAATGAATAGAATATTTATTTTTTCTTATATTTACAACTCTCCACTGACAGTCATTATAAAAGAGCCAAACCCATTTTATTTACTATAAATTTAGCACACCTGTCAACTATTTCAGCCATCTAGTCTCCTCTAAAAATGATACATACAAACACTTACTAAACACATAATAAAAACTTCATTGGACTTGAAGTTCATAATTTAATAAGTGCATCCTAACTAAGCTATCCTCTCATAATCTAAACAATAAGACATATGACTTATTTTCCCATCTATACTCCCCATATATTTTTCATTATATTTTAATCAATAATGAAAAAATGTATATTTACTTAAAATGTCATTATAAACAAATAAGACTATGCTACTTTACTTTATAATATTTCACTTTTAATAAAGGAGAATATTGTGAAACTTTTCTGTCCTGTTAATATAACATTAACATTGAAAAGTAACATTCAGTGCTATATCTCTTATGATTCCTTATGTTTCTCTTCTCTTGTTGTTTCTTATTATCTTCTAGATTATCTTTTCCCGTCATTTTTCCCTCTTATGCTTCTATGCTTCAGGTCTAAGGTCTTCTCCATTCCCTTAATTACCAGAATTCTACCAATACTTTAAGTAAGGTTTTAAAAAATGATAAATTTATCTTACTTGTTATCTTTTGCTTTCTTCTTGTTGTGTCCTTCCTTTTTCATTTATATTTTTCTGGTATCTTTTGCTTCTCTCTCTCTCTCTCTCTTCATTGTTCTTCTATAATGTTTTCTAACCCTTTAATTAAAATCCAGTCTAGACCTAAATAGCAATGCTGAGCATTTATGTTAATAGCAGCAACACTGATTCCTTTACTTTGGTTTTCTTTAATAATAATAAAAAAAAAAATTGCAGTGCTTGCTTACTCTTATAGTTGTCTCAGCATTTATATGATGACACTGTATTATTAAATGTTTCAGCAACTGATATAAAGACCCTTCATAATTTAAGTCTTTTCATCAAAGTAAGAGATAGTAGTTAAGCATGGGGAAATAACATTGTGTCATGCCTATATCTCTAGCCAACAAACCATCTCAATTAAAGTATCATGACAAGTATTAACACAATTCATATGATTTTCTATGTAATTTAAAGAAAAATCCGTCAACTTGTTAAGTGTAAGACCACCACCCTTTTATTTTTGAAAATGTCCATGAATATTCATGAGCCAATTAGCATACAACATATTTCAAAGTAACTACATGTAAAACAAAAATAATTAACTTTTATTATAACATTAATATATCTGTACATTATTTCTTTAATTAATTATTTTTATTAATATTTTGAACATATTGTATTCAACTAATTATTATATAAACTTGCTATAGTGCTATTTCTATTTATCTAGCTAAGCAGCGGAACATGAGTAGATTTAAATAAACAACAACATAAATAATGAGGATTATTATAGTTTACTAGTAGATGTAAGTTTCTGCAACAGAACTTTTCCAAAAATTAAAATAATAAAAATATATGTTATTGCTTATTTTCCTTTTTTAATTGAATGAAAAGAAAACAGAGATAGAAAGTAAAAATGCAAGGCTTTCTTTTATCGTTGGTAGTTGAAGAAGGTATGACTAGTTTTTGTTTCTTGTTTATCGATTCACTCCAGTCTTTTTTCTCTGATGATCTTTTCATAGAAACATTAGAATAGTCCATATCTCCTGAAGAAGAACTGAAATTGTTGTTTTTACATAGTGTTTTGCTTAATCCAATGTGTTTAAAATCCTGGGACCTGAAGTTGACATTATTTTCATGGTTGTAGTATAGGTTCATAGGTTCATAGGTTCATACTAGGCTATCTGCCCTAGGGCATTTATAAGCCTAGCCAGAATGTGTTTGGCTTTCGCCACCCATTTTAAATTTATTTTGCTATGCCCTTTTTCGAGGTTAGTATACTGTGCCTCTGTCTAACAGTGACACAGAAGTGATACCCGGGGTAAACCTACAATCTCCCATCCACTCATCAAGATTCCTCTTGAAGAGAGTCAATGAGGGACTCTGCCTAACCTGGACTGGGATTTTATTCCAGAGTGAAGGGAGCTTTTGGGTTATGAATCTGTCCCTCCAGCATGTCCTATTTATTTCAGTGCTGAGGTTCAAGTCTCTCGAGCGCGTAGCTCGATGGGATTTGGATTTTCTGAGGTGCAGCATGTCCATTAATTCCGGTTTGGACATGGCTTTATACGTCAGGCACAGATCGCCTCTGAACAGGTGGTATGAAACTGAGTAGAGCTGGAGTTTCTTTAACTGGGCAGCATATGGCATCTGTTTGAGCCCTTTGATCCTCTTGGTGAGGTACTTTTGGGGTCTTTCCAGTTGCTGCAGGTGTCTGGTAAGGTACATCCCAAAAGGGGCATTGTACTCAATTATGGGCCTGATGAGGGATGAGTAAAGAGGCACGATGACCTCCCCTGATCTAGATGTGAATCCCTTCATGATTAGATGGGCTATATAAAATGTTTTTCTAACCACTTTGGCCACGTGGTTGTCAATTGAGAGATTGCTATCAACTTGGGTCCCCAGGTCCCTAATTACTTCTTCTGTACTTAATGGATTACCACCTATGTGGTAATTTGTGGGCACTTTGTTTTTGCCAAAGGGGATGACTATACACTTTTTGGCATTTAGCTTGAGGCCATGGCTCTGGCACCAGTTGTCTGTTTTTATGAGGCCCTTTTGGAGGATGCTTGTGTCGGCTGGAGAGTCAATTATGGCGCCCAGTTTGCAGTCATCTGCGAACTTGGTCAGCCACAGTCCTTCCGTGTTGGCCTGTACCTCCGAGAAATATATACCGAACAAGAGAGGTCCCAGGACTGAGCCTTGTGGGACACCACTTGTAACTGGTTTGGAGTCTGACTTGGCTCCAGCAATTCTAACCATGTGGGTTCTGTCCTTGAGCCAGTTTGCAATCCATCTAGTGAAACAGGGATTTATATTTAAGCTGGTGAGCTTATCTATAATGCCCGAGTGGGGTATTGTATCGAAGGCTTTTGCGAGGTCCAGGTAGGCTGTGTGGACCACCTTCCCCTCGTCAATGGCCTTGGTGACTGTTTCAAAGAAATCAACCAGGTTTAAGAGGCAGGATCTGCCCTTAACAAAGCCGAACTGGGTAGGATCCAGTGTTTGTAGGTCCCCAATATCTTTATTTTTGAGGTCCATGATGATCCTTTCCATAGCTTTGCAGACCAAGCTAGTCAGGCTTATGGGGCGATAGTTTCCAGGATCTGTTGAGGCACCACCTTTATGGAGAGGGACCACTGCTGCTGTACGCCACTCTTTGGGCACATATCCTGTAGTAAGGCTGAGATTGAACAGTAGTTTTATGTTTGGGTTTAACTCTTCTTGGAGTTCATGTAGGATGCAGCCCGGGACACAATCTGGTCCCATTGATGCTGTGTTTTTTGCTTTGGAGAGGGCGGCTCTTACCTGAGCATCTGAGATGTCAGGGGGGCAGCACTCTGCTGGGATAGATATTTGCCCTTTTGGTGGGGATGGGGGGGAGAAGTTTGCACTGAACCTGTCAGCTAGGATGTTGGCAATGTCTGTGGGTTTGGTGTATTTTTTGTCATTTTGGACTAATTCTGAGCATATCTGGGAATTACCACCCAGGTTCCTAACATAACTAAAGAAAGCCTTGTGATTATCCTTAGTGTCCTGTGCAATTTTTCTCTCGAAGCTGGCCTTAGACAATTTTATGTGTGCCCGTAGGTTTTTGCTAATACTGATCAGTGATGCTTCCCTTTTTGGGATTTTGCTCTTTCATTTAGTAGCTTTCTCCTTCTATTGTATAGTTTGTTTATGGCTGGGGTCCACCAGACAGGACGTCTGCCTTTGGAGGATTGGGTCTTGGTTTTATTTGGGATCGCATGATCCATGCATTCCTGAAGGTGTTCATAGAATGCGTTTATAAAGGATTCTGCGGTCTGGGCCGTATTTTCCACAGGCCCGGGGGCTTTGAAGGATTCCACCTCGGTTTTGAGGAGTGTGAAATTTGCTTTAGAGAAGTTTTTCACTGTGGTTTTCTGGGCAGGGGGTGGGGTTGGGATGTGAATATCCAGTGAGATTAGTTTATGGTCTGATCTTACCAGTGAGGGATACACTTCTGTTCTGGAGCATAGAGTCCCCATGTTGGTGATGATCAAGTCCAGTATGTTTTCCCCTCTTGTGGGAGTGGTAACAAGTTGTTCCATAGCATTTGAGTTTATAAATTCTAGGAACCTTTGGGCTAGGGTTTTGGAGCTAGAGTAATGCTCCCAGTCTATGTTTGGGTAGTTGAAGTCACCCAATATAATGGTGTTTGGAGAGACCTTCATATTTTCCAGTGTTCTCAGGAAGGCCGAGTGGGGTTCCTGGGTTTGGGAGGGTGGTCTGTAGCATGATATAAACTGGAAGGCAGTTTTACCCACTGTTAGTTGCACATGGATAGTCTCTGATGCTTCGTGCTTGCCACCAACCTGGAGGTGTGGGTATCTTTGATGAATATCAATATTCCCCCTCCTTTTGTGGTTCGGTCCAAGTTTTGAGGCCGAAAAGCATGGTATGAGGTATAACCTGGTAGTGCTGGGGTGCTCTCGGGAGCCTTGAACCAGGTTTCTGTTACTGCACAGATATCAATGTTCTCCATGCTAAGGAGAGTTTCGAGTGTGTGCATCTTGAGGTTTAGACTTCTGGCATTGAGTAGCATTACTCTTAGTTTCTTATCCCTTGTGATACCTATGGAGGTGGGTTTGTCTTTTGAGCCTTGCCTAAAAAAGGCACTATGGGGGTAAGCAAGAGCCTTTGCCAATATCCGAAAGCCCAGGGGTGACAGTTGCAAGCCGTCCCTAGCGAAGCATCGTGGCTTGTCGAGCATATCATCCCAAGCTGACAGGCATTGGATCCCCTTTGAATGACACCAGTACTTAAGCCAATTGTTGAAATTGATCATCTTGTCTTCATATTGTGGCATCATTCTTGGTGAGGGTAAGATGCTACTCAAGGTCAGGGTCATACCGGCCTGGGCTACATGCTCAGAGAGCTCCTTTATGTCTCTTTTCATGTAGTCCAGGGAGGTACGTCTCAGGTCATTCACACCAGCATGGACAATGACTGAGTCATATTTGTACTTGCCTTGGAGTGACCTGAGTGCTTGTGTTATGTAGCGGATCCTAGCGCCCAACAGGCTGCTCACCGTGACCCTCTCCTTGTTCAGCCTGGTGAGCGGGACGTCAGTGTGCCTGACGATAGAGTCACCTATTACAAGTGTATCAGGTGTGTTGTTTAGTCTTAAGGGCTGTGACTGTTTGGCACACTGGCTTTGTGAGATATGTGTTGCACGTGTTTTGTTTTGGCGTAGCGGCTGCTTGGGTGTCTGCTTTGGAGGTCTCTGCTGCTTTGGCAGATCTTTATTTAGAGCCTCCGAGTATGTTTTTGTGTGATTATGTGTTTGGTTTGCTGTTGTGGTAGGTCTATGTGAGACTGGAATTGTAGTGAGTGTGGTTTCCTTCTCCTCCTGACTGGTTATGCCAGTACTGAGTTGAGAGAGCTTAGCCTCCAGTTTGGCTATATGGTTGCATCTCTCACATGTGTTGGAATTTGTTGGGAGGAGGAGAGGGTTGTCTGTGTACATGAGGCAGTTGTAACATTGCCTCAAGATTCCCAGATTCACCAGCTGGACCGGAGAGGAGATTGACAACTGACCTTTGGACATGCTAGAATAATATTGGGAATTCCTTAATAATTGAAAACCAGGGCCACTGGGGAGTGAGGGTGTAGTGCTTTTAATTTTTAGTGCTGACTTATATAATTGCTTTAGTGAGCAAGTGCCAGGTAACTTAAGTGCAATGTGTTACAGGTAACTTAAATGCAAAAACGACAAACAGTAACTTTCTTTCAAGTGAAACAAGGAAATAAGTACAGTAAGCAATGCAGATATCACTAGTGATCCACAGAAGTGCTGAGAAGCCGTTTATTAGGTGGAATTAGCGTTCCAGGGAAATAACAAGCAAACAAACAACAAGCATATAAACAAAGCTAGATTCAGCAGGCCTGGATCTAGTCTATGCTACAGCAAACAAGGTGTACCAATTTTAGTAAGATACAGTTCAAATATTCAGGCACTATAAACCTTTAACCAGAAATACCCAGCTCAGAAGGGCAGAGTCCAGCCTCTTCTCCCACAAGAGTGCAGACCACAAACCTTCTTAATGTAAAATAACTGGCCTGAAGCCCAAGTGCTTAAACCAGAACTAATACACTTTAAGAATAACAGACACTGGGCTCTCAGTCAGCAGTTCCCAACTTAGAAGGATGAAAGCTACCTGTCCTGCCACCACAGTGCATGCCACAAACCTTCCTAATCTAAAACAACTGGTGTGAAGCCCAAGTGCTTAATCCAAAAGACTTAGAATGATAGCTACACTTTAATCAAGTTACTACCAAGCAATAATAAATACAATTGAATACTTTAGAGAATGCCTGGATTAGTGCTCAAGTTACACAAACAGAGCTAGATCCAGCAGGCCCGAATCCAGTCTATGCCACAGCAAACAAGGCGCACCAACTTCAGTAAGAAGCAGTTCAGATATGCATGCACTATAAGCCTTCAACCAGAAATTCCCAGCTCAGAAGGGCAGAGTCCAGCCTCTCCTCCCACAAGAGTGCAGACCACGAGCCCTCTTAATGTAAAATAACTGGCCTGAAAGCCCAAGTGCTTAAACCAAAATTAATACACTTTTAGAATAACAGACACTGAGCCCTCAATCAGCAGTTCCCAACCTAGAAGGATGTAAGCTAGCTGTTTTGCCACTACAGTGCAGACCACAAACCCTCTCAGTGCAAAACAACTGGTCCGAAGCCCAAGTGTTTAAACCAAAAGGCTTAGAATGAGTTACACCAAGCAGTAATAAATACAATTGTGTACTTTTAAGATGATGCAAAAGTAAAAAAAAGTAGGTAGAAACACAAGTACAGTAAAAGCAGATGCATTTTCTATTTCTGAACAAGTGCTGAGATCAAAGAAACAGATTTGAGTGCTGAAACTAGAAAACTGGCTAGTTATAAGAAAAAAAATCTAAGCTAGAAGGCTTCCCTCCAACACAGAAGGGCTTGGGGACTCAGAAGCCTACAAATAGTCTATACCACTTAACAGGAAAGGCAGGAAACAAGCTTAATTTTTTTTTTCTGTTTCCCAGATGCTCTCTTTGTACACAGTAGGCGTTCCTAAAATCAGAATATGATCTCACTGCACTCAGTTGAGTGAGCAAATGAGATGGGCCCAGAATGAGTATCCAAACACAAATTTACAAGAGGGGCGGGCAGTTGCAAGGCCACTAAGATTAACACCAAAACAAGGAGGGTGGGTGGGACTAACTGAAGAGCAGAGTGAAAACTTCCAGTTCAGTTAATATTCCTTCCACACAGTTAAAATCAAGTTTAAATACTGTATTTTTTTGAAAAAAAAAGAGCAGATAAAGGTACTTAAATTCTCTTATACGTCCAGTTGAATATAGCAAGTTCTTAGCTGACCAAAGCTGAGGTTTTTAAGCAGAAAATACTTCACACTGTACCACTTAAATAGGCAAGGACAGGAAATCAAAGAATGTCACTACCCCCACACCTGTAATTACTAGCAAATAACAAAATTCAGCAAACACTGACTAACTTCCAGTTCAGCTAATATTCCTTCCACACAGTTAAAATCAATTTAAATACTGTATTTTTTGAAAAAAAGAGCAGATAAAGGTACTTAAATTCTCTTATACGTCCAGTTGAATATAGCAAGTTCTTAGCCGGCCATAGCTGAGTTTTTTAAGCAGAAAATATTTCACACTGTACCACTTAAATAGGCAAGGACAGGAAATCAAGGAATGTGACTACCCCCACACCTGCAATTACTAGCAAATAACAAAATTCAGCAAACACTGACTAACTTCCAGTTCAGCTAATATTCCTTCCACAAAGTTAAAATCAATTTAAATACTGTATTTTTTGGAAAATAAAAGAGCAGATAAAGGTACTTAAATTCTCTTATACGTCCAGTTGAATATAGCAAGTTCTTAGCCGGCCAAAGCTGAGGCTTTTAAGCAGAAAATATTTCACACTGTACCACTTAAATAGGCAAGGACAGGAAATCAAAGAATGTGACTACCCCCACACCTGTAATTACTAGCAAATAACAAAATTCAGAAAACACTGACTAACTTCCAGTTCAGCTAATATTCCATCCACACAGTTAAAATCAATTTAAATACTGTATTTTTTTTGAAAAAAAGAGCAGATAAAGGTACTTAAATTCTCTTATACATCCAGTTGAATATAGCAAGTTCTTAGCCGGCCAAAGCTGAGGTTTTTAAATGTACCTTGATATTATGCTGTTTTAATGTTTTGTTCAAGGGCTACTGTTCTCTCTTTCTTTCAAGTGTATTTGATGCATCTGTTTTACTTTTTTTGACACATTTTATTGGAGATTTTACCCAGGCTGCTTTCAAGACCAGTTCTTTCTTTAAGAAGGCCAACAATTATACAACTATAGATGTTGGTTTTGCTTCTGTATTTATAAGAATTTGTTTCCCTATTGCTCTGTGAATGCATTCTATAACATATGAAAAATCTTTTTAAATTTAAAATGTGAGGGATCCATGTATTTAAAATTAAGGTTATGACATGTTAATGACCTGATCCCTGTGCCAAGGGTAGAGGGTTTGCATATTTCCAGTTCCATTTGGATACTGTATATGCTTGAGTAAGTCTCTTATCCAGAAAGTTCTCTATGGCAATTGGAAATTTGGGCTAGGCTCCATAATGATCTCCTGGACTGCCTAACTAGTAACTACTTATGAACCCCTAAAATTGTCATTTTCTTCTGACTTCTCTGGAACTCCAAATATTTGTATATTGGTTCTTCTTTTCCATTTTAATGCTCTCATTTTTATTAAATGACAAAATGTTTGGTTTCCTGAATAGTTCTGTTTAGGTGTCCTCTTCCTTAATCCATTCAGTATCATTTAATGCATTTTCTATATCTTGGATTTGTGAAATTTGTTTTTCATAGGTTCATAGTTTCATATGTTCATACTATGCTGACAACCACTAGGGTCTTTAAAAGCTTAGCCATGCAACCCATCCCAGTTTTGTCCCAGAGTTCCTTGGACACTTATATGGCTGCTTTAAACTATTGTCGTGTATATTGTCTAGTCTATTTTAAAACGTATCTAGTTTCAAAGTAAACTCCTAAATGGATGTTGAAACTTGTTAAAAGTATTTTTTTTTCAGTGACATCAGATAGTTTTGACACTCATTTATAGTAATATTCCAAGTAATTGGGCAAAATAAAGATATTTTGTGACAAGTGTTTTCTCTTTCCCCATTTTCTGTAAATCGTCTATATACAGTTCCAGAATTAGCAACTTTTTCCACTGATTTTCCATTTCTTTCTTTCTTTCTTGCCACATTTTGCTATATTTTTGTAGAGTTCTTTTGAGGTGGCTTCTCTAGAGATGGTTGAGTTTAAATTCCTTGAGTGTAAGTAGCCTGATGGAAAAAAAAAAAGATGAAAATTGAAATATCAGTCACTATTTCCCTTAAGAAATCATTGCTGGTGTGATTTCTAAGTGTGCAGTGGTAATGCCTCTCTTGTTTTGGGAGATTTCACCCTTCTTTGAGTTGGTGTGACCATGGAGTAGGCATACATAAGTTTGGGAGAGTAGGATGCTTGCCACCCACACTGGGGGGTGCAGGAGGCATGTCTCCTGAAAAAAAAATATATGCTTAAAGTTGAATTTTTTTTTACCTTTCAGCGTTGAAGCAATATTTTTATTAATTTATTAATTTTTATTTTTACATTTTGGTTTGCTGCTATTCTGAAAGTCAACATTTCATGGTAGAATTCTTTACATATAATGCTTTTCAGCAGTTATCTTGAATCTTCCTTGGATTTATTTATTTATTCATTCATTCTTGTATTCATTTAATTATTTTCAGATGGATGATTTATGGTTTATACACATCTGCTATTTATATGTACTAACTCTGCTATTGCTGCACTTAGCAATGTTGACTTTTGATATGGAGTATTTATTCAAGTGTTTCTAGCTACAGTATCGTTATTCTTAGAATCAAAATATGTGATCACTGGAATTGTAGTTTTTTGGTTTTCTTTTGATTTTGATTTAATTTTTAAACATGTGAAATTGCATAATTGCTTTTCCTGTTTTGTCCTTCAATTTACTTCAACATCTTTCCATAGTGCTTTGTTCATAGGTTCATAGGTGTGTACTAGGCTAATGGCCCCAGATCCTTTATAAGCCTAGCCCAAAATAAATGCCCAGGTGCCATGCCATCCAATGTTAGTTCACAATGCCCCTATCCAATAGGGCAACTGGAATAATCCCTGGAGTGAACTTTCTGTTACCCATCCATGTGTCAAGATTTCTATTGAAGAGGGCCAGTGAGGTGCTCTGCTTGACATAAATGGGAAGCTTATTCCAGAGTATGGGCAGTCTTTGGGAGATGAACATATCCCGCTAGCATGTTCTGTTAATTGTGGTAATGAGGTTGTGATCTCTGGAGCATGTGATGCGGGGGGGGGGTTGGGATTTCTTTAGGTGTAGCATTTCAAGTAGGGCTGGGTTGGACATGGCTTTGTAAGACAAGCAGAAATCACCTCTAAGTAGACAATAAGAGATTGAGAACAGCTGAAGTTTCTTGAGTCTATCAATGTAGGACATGTGTTTAAGGTCTAGGATCCTTATTGTAAATTACTTTTGTGGCCTCTCCAGCTGTTGTAGATGTCTGGTCAGGCACATGCCAAATGGGGTGTTATATTCAATGACTGGTCTAATAAGGGATGAGTAGAGAGGGATGATGACCTCTTTCTTCCTGGATGCGAAACCTTTGGTCAAAAGATGTGCCACTTATAAAGGCATTTTTGAGACAGTTGGTCATTATATTCAGCTATTTTGTTGTTTGGTACATGTTTGTAGTGGTGGTATTTGTGGACTTTTTTTTATCATTTGTGACTGTGTGATGAAATTGTTTTCTTTTTATTATTGTTGGTTTTAATTTATTGATAGTAGTCATGTGACGTTTGTGGTGTGCATTTGTAGTGGATTGTTTTATTGTTGTACATATAATTTTTTATTTTTCTGTAGGTCTGGTAAGCTCTCTGTTTTCTCTAATGAAGTCAAACTGGTTTATTTATTTATTTGTAAATGCAATATTAGTTTGTATTAGTATTTTCCCCCCTAACTGTGTATATTGTTTTTTGTTATTAT
The DNA here is from genome assembly GCF_019279795.1 of Protopterus annectens. Classification (NCBI taxonomy): domain Eukaryota; kingdom Metazoa; phylum Chordata; order Ceratodontiformes; family Protopteridae; genus Protopterus; species Protopterus annectens. The sequence goes on from NC_056733.1 coordinate 1,446,167,678, forward strand.
ACTCTATTAGGATTCTTTTCTAGTAAAATCTATGCATATTTCCCTTTGCAGTCTAATGGGCTGTACATCCATAGTGGTTTATTAGCACAATGTAATCAAAAGATACCTATTTTGAATTATATAATAAGAGCATACATACTTTTTGATATTACCAGTTTGCTTGTTTCTACTAGATATGCAGCATGATCGTACCCTGTTTTGAAGGTAAGGATAAATATCTTTAGATATCACTATTATCATTGTATTAATCCACACCATCTTAGTCTTTTCTGTCTTTCCATGTTATCAGACATAAAACTCTTACCTTTGTCTTACTTCCCTTACTTCCTTCTTCAACTTTCGTTTCTCTTAAAAAAAATGAGCAACCCCCCCCCAAAAAAAAGTTTATTTCTCATACCCCACCTCCATCCTGCCCATTCCTTATTTGCTTACCTTGTATTCAGCCCTCTATCCTTTTATCCTTTTCATCTCTGTCCCACTGTCCCATTTCCAACCTTTAATGTGGTCAAAAAGAGATAAACATGCCATGTACAAGCCCAAAAAGTGCTTATATAACATCAGTTATTGGTCATACATTGCATATTTATTTTCTGAGGACAGCAAAGAAGCTAATACTTCATGGTGGGAAAGGCTTAGCTTCCTGTAACATATTACTTAATGCAACCAACTGATAGGTCATTGAGCATAAGGATGATTAGGCTAGATCCAAGCCAATCCACCCAACCAGACCCCAAAATAAACAACTCATCAACCACTCTATCGCAGAGTCTTATGACCCAGTACCATGTAAAAATTGTATATGTTACCCCTACATAAAAGACATAACTCTGCTGTACTGACAAGCTTGCAACCCATAGCCATGCTCTCTCCCCTGTCTAAACTACTTGAAAAATGCATACAGTTGTAATTTAGCCTATACATCACCAACTTGAAAAATGCATACAGTCGTAATTTAGCCTATATATCACCAACAAAACCTTCTGTCTCCCACAGCACTGCTACAGCCCTACTAAACTTCACTTGCAGAATTTTCTTACACAGAAATAATGGACAAATGGTGTCAGCCCTCTTTCTTGATATTTCCAAAGCCTTTGACAATGTCTCACAACTAATGCTGCCAAACAAACTTGCTAACCTAGGCCTAAATAACACCTCCATGCCCTGGTTCCAAAGCTACATCTAATGTCAACAACAAGCTGTCAAACAACAAAATCAATTCTCAACCTTTCTACCTGTAACTACAGGTATCCCTCAAGGCTCAGAATGCAGACAATTCCATCTTAGTTTGCCAATGTAACAACCTTGCTAAACTTGAACTAATTACAAAGTATTCATTCGCAGCAGTCAAATTTTGGTTAGCTAACTCACAACTGCATGTTAACGCCAATAAAACTAAGCTCATCCTTGTTACACTTAAATACTCAACCCCCCCCCCCCCCGCCAAATCACCCCTTCTTGTAACTTCTTCTAACAACACTAACACTGAACCTGTCCCCAACATTAAACTACTGGGTATTTACATTGATGAAAATTTGAAATTTATCATATTCAAAATATGGTGGGAAAAAAAAAACAAAAGCTTGTCAGCGTGTACAGAATTAAATCATACCTCACAGCCACTGCCAGAAAACAGCTCGCATCCACCCTTCCCATCTCGACCCTTGTCTACTCTGCTGCAATGTATACAAATCTACCAACCACTCAACTATCCAATCTAGAACATGGTTACCACAAAATAACTAAATTCACTGCTAACCACCTACACCGTACCCATCACTGTCTATCTCTCAAGGTACTTAACTGGCTAGAATTACTCCATTTCTTAGCATACAGCCATTTAATATTCCTATATAAATGTGTCTACACACATAACAACTACTTACTTCTAACTACACTTGTCCAGCTATATTTACTACTGAGATCATTATGATCCACAAATAAATTCCTACTAGCCACCTCTAAATCTAATAACAGTTCTGGATATGCACTCTTCTCTAATTTCCCTACCAAAGCTTGGAACTCCACTCCACTCTTTCAGACTAGAAGAAAACCACAAAATCTTCAGGTTCCTCATAAAAAATCACCTGGACAAATCTTGGATCTTCCTTTGCTCTTCCCCTGCGTAGCACACTAATAACTCTGTCTCTTTTCCCCACTTCCTTCTCATATATTTCCCATAATTCCCAGGGTGGGAGGATGGCATAATGGTTAAGGTGCTTACCTGGCAAACACAAGGTGCAGGGTTTGATTCTAATGTGGGGTAATTGGCTAGGCTTAAAATGGTCAGTAAGTGGCAATTAGCTTAGTACTAACCTATGAACCCAATTGCACCTACCTCCACTCGTCATCTCAACTCTAATTAAACACCTCTCCAGTATGCAGACTCTTTATCAATAATTACTCCTTGCCTTTATCTCTTCCTGTCCTAATCCTCCACTTCCATTCAAATCTATATGGCATCTGCTTAATCTAATATTTACTGTTACTAAACTATCAAACCAATGCATTGCACTTCAAACAAACTGCTACTTGTATTACTAAATATTTTAAATATCACGGCCACTGTTTATTATTATTGAGTGCATCTACATATTGTACTCTGGGTAAAATGATCAATGTTGTCATTTACATATACTGTCTCTTCTAAAACATGTCATGGGGGTATACTGTTTCTTGAGGTTAACCTGTATATAAAATATAGAGCTTTTTTCCAAAGGCCTCTGCTGAAAAGGGATATTGCACCCAGTTGGACTTTTCTGGTTAACAAATGCAATAAATAAATAAATAAATAAGATTTTCACCTGTGCTGTAAAACCTGTGTACGTGTGCCAGTGCAGTTTCTGCAGAGCTGTCTGTCCAACAGCTGTGAGGCTGGTATCCTATCCCTTTCAATATTTGAATGCATCGATTTTCATTTACTTTACCAGCCCAGTCTAGAGTTTGCACATCCTTTTGCTGTAGTTATTTTATGTCATAAACTAGTGTTTCACCTTTTGCTGCAGCAAGAAATGTGATGCATGAAGTTAATGTACTTTTGCATCCAAAATACCTCTTAAATTACATGGGTGAGGTACACCAGACAAACTGCATATTCAGGCCACGTCACTGACTACAAAGGAAACTGGAACATGCATGGCTTCACTTTTAACCATCTCATGTGCACTGAGATTTAAGCAGCCAAACTTAGTCTGTTGCACTTTTTAAAATTCAGCGTACTATGTATCTTAAGTAAGGGAATCTGTACACATAATAAAGTGCTATGGCTCACTCAGGATCCTCAGTTAATAAACAGGATATCATTAATTATGACTGTGCTAAAAGACAGCCTCAGTTATCAAATATTATAGATATGGCTTTGACAAATGTGAGAGGATTTCCTCAAGTTGAACTCATGTTTAAGAAATGAAAGGTGGCCTTTTGAAAATATACTCTTTCTTCCATTTGTTAGCCCTATTTATACTAATATGAGTACAAAAATGCACCTTTCAGTATCATTAGGTCAGAATATAAGATAACAGCTGAAGTTTTTATTTATACTAAATATAAAACCATTGTCTGCTACAGGAGGTGGACAGGTTTTAATTTATCATAACACTCTGTGATAAATGCCAACAATGCACATCTATAATTTGCAGCACTTTAGCCAGTAATAATCTCTTGCCCTTCAGGTTGGCAGTATAAACTGACAAGTGCCATGGTGTGGCACAATCATCTGATAAAAAGTTGTCAAAGAAAATCTGAGTGTGCAGTAGCATACATGTAGCCTGATGTTTGGGTGAGAAATGCTCTCCAATAATTGCATTATACAAGAAACATGATATGTTCTTTAGGAGATTTTATTAATACCACTTGGTGTATCATACTTCAATGCACTAGGTTTTGCCTCTATTATATCTTTGGCGTGGGTCACCTCAGAGTTTAGTAAAAACTTGCATAATAGAGCACTGTCCGTGTCTGATACTATGCACACAGCAACCAGTGGGTCATTTATTCAAACTGCTGTTTTTTTTTTTGATTTTTGTTTTTTCATAGTTAGCCAGTATCTTTTTTCAAAGGCTAAGCTGCTCTGTGGATGTTAAATACTTACTCTGCTAACATTGTATCATATGTCTCAAACAGAAGAAAATAAATTATTAATATAAGCTTGGAAAATGTAGCCATTTAAGACATATGTCAACACTTTGCAATGTTTCATTATGAAGATTATATGAGTGCCTCTGATTTTGAGAGGATACACATCCATGAAGTTGGTTCTATTCGGTAATCTGTCTGAGCTAAGGAAAATGCTGTGCTGTTGTCTTTGAAGAAATGCAACATAATGCATGAAATGCTCTGAAAATAAGCAGAAAAATAACCTTTTTTACAGTGAGACTGGTCTGTAAAAACCTAACTATAACAAGGTTTTACAGCAATGTACCTATAAACCTTTCTGTTATAAGCACAACTCACTGCCAAACACACTGCAGTCACTAGAGAACTGCAATGGAGGATTAAAAGCTGAATCACATACCCTATGCTTTTGCTGTCACAGCAAAAGTGCAGAGAAGCGAAAGCACCACTTATCAAAAGACAGCTTTTCTGGGTGGTAGCTAAGATCACAATGTGTTATTTACAAAATCAAGGACAAAGGCAATCATAACCAGACAAAAGTCCCAAATCACAGACATTTCTTAAATATTGGCACTGCGATTTGGACATTTGACAGTATAAGAGCCTATAATGATTTCATTTTTTTCTTGTGCATTGCCTTTTTTCTAAAATAAATCACTGATTTTTATGAAGCCTGTAGGAAAATCTTGTAACAAAATCAAAGACAGCTTAGGTGTGTGACTCTTAGATAGTGCATGCTGTTACTCTAACTGGGGACAGCTAAAACTACAGTTTAGCCATAACTACCTGTTAATTTATCAAATCAATTTCTCAGATGTATAACAACTTGCGTATTATTGGAGACCAATCTAAATATTTTCTATTATGCCATGAGTTCACAACTATTTCATTCTGTAATACTTGCTCAAGGGTATATTGACACAGTGGACCAACAGCACCCTCATCATCAAAGATAACCAACATTACAGAAGGGAAAATAACATTAGTCTAGGGTTCATAAACCCAATACAAAAACATTGCAGTAGGATAAGAAAAGAATGTTATTGTAAATTCAAGTTCACAGACAGTCAACTAATTATACCCCTACTCTTGTTACATACAGGTTATGCTGAGTGCACTTATGTATTAATGGGATGGTAACATTTGCAGTTTTTATACCTCATACTTCGTTTAAGACACTCAGGCAGTATGCACTGAAATACGGCTTCCAGATCCTCTGCAAGCTATGTCTTATCAGGGGTTATCATCCAAAATAGAAATCATAAATTATGGCTGCCACAAAACTCAGCTTTATCCAACAGTGATACAGTGTCCTCCCTACTGCGTAATTGACTTCAGTGCTACTGGCCTGACACCTGCAACTCTTAACATAATCAAGCTGATATATGTGTGAAAAATGGATTCTGTTACTGGAAGAATTTATGACGAATTTACACTACAACCTCATTATATTTTCTTTTTTCTTTAACTAAAGAATTTGTTTGGCCAGGTGATGGGTGTCACCTTGGAAAGTGTAGTAGCTATTTCTGTGAGTAAAGTTTAATTGCTGCCGTTTGTAAGTGTCTGGGCACCACTGCCTCTTCCAGAGTTGTTTTCAGTTTGGTTCTCGTGTTTCTTTTGTTTTATTTAATTGTAGTGCATGGAGATGATTACATTCTGATATTCACAAAAAGACAATTCAGTTAAGTGCTTCTATAGAGCAAGACCCAGTTTTAACAAATGTTAAACAACCTCTGCTTAACTTGTTAAGGTCGGGTCTCATACTAGGAAGCCAAATCTACCAGTACTGACCGGCAAAGAGAACAGCAGAGTAAAAAACAGATTTTTTTTCTGCCTGTTTTCCATACTGGTAACTTGTCCCTGACTTCCTGTTATAAACATAGACAGTAGCTAGAATATAAAGATAAGTGTTCAGCTGCATTTTTGAAAGAATAAGAATTCTGCAACTCATATGTATGTCATTATTTAGTGACTTCAATCCTCAGTGGTTTGTTCAAAAAACAAATATTTTATGAGGAGCAGACCAAGCATATGAGGCACAAATCTGGACATTTGAGATGCATGCATGGTGAGTGTAAACATAAGCAACAGTGTTACATTACCTTTCTGACAGCACTCGCTAAGAGCTTTATGGCTCTGAAAGCAGGTGAAACACTTAGCACTGTTTTGTCCTGTAACTAGATGATAAAGCTCCATCTACTACACAGAGCTAATAACTTTTAATTATGTGTTCTAGACACAGATATCAAAATTAGCTTGCCAGAAGACTTTCTTGTCTTGAACATATAATAAGCAAGTTATGATCAATGACGCAATCATAACACTAAGTTATTTATTGTGTAGCCCAGTGTGTCACTATTTTCCTCTGCGGATGACACAGTCTATGGAAGCTGCACCTCAGTGCACTGGTTGAAATAAATTTTCAACCTAGCTTGATGATTTCTCTGAATATCACTATAGCAGGGAAGTAAAATTTATCTTGCATGTGATTTAATTTTGCTGATTCTATTGCCTGAACTCTTTTTGAGACATTTGTACAGTAACTGTATTACTTTTCTTTAACTAAAACAGTTTGCTTAGCCAGATGTCAGGAGTCATCTTAAAAACTGTAGTAGTTATTCTTATGAGAAGAAGTTAATTTTAACCATTTTCTGTGTATCTGAGCACCACTGGTTCTTTGTGGGTTCTTTGGTGGTTGGTTTTCTTATTTCTTTCATTTTATTATTTGCTATTTATAACATGGTTGAGCACTGAACTGTGCTTCTCAATGGTTGCATTTATTTTTTCCTTTAAATTAGTTCTCCCAAACTGTCATTGTTTGCCTGGCCTGTCAAGTTGCTAAGTTGCACCCAGCACAGTATTTACTTGTTTGCCTTCCTTTGCCTTTAGGGGTGATGGAAAGTGAGTGAGCCAAGAACAGTATGACCAAAAAAGTTAACTAAGAATACTCCACCAGGCACAAATGAATCGAAGCTCCAAGGAAAAATTGCTTTAATAAGCACTTAAAAACTCCACAGTAGAGACTGGATCAGTAAAAGAACAACATCTGTGTCTAGTATTTCTTCATGTTGTTCTTCCATAACAGTTTCCCCCCATTCTCCATCAAAATTATCTTCTTTCCTCCATTTCCCATAGTCATTCCTGTGGGTGGTTCTAGGTCTGGGATAGTGGGTTTTGTTTTTATATTCTCCTTGGTCCCTTTTAATTTTCCCTATCTTCCTGTTCTGAACTTCCTTACACTTAGTGTCAACTTTTTCAAAAACATTCTCATATTTTTTCTTATTAGCATCTACTGTATATAACAAGTCATTTGTAATAGCTTTATTAATGTTCTCTATATCTCCTTGCAGCTTTTGCATTAACATTTCATTGTTGTTGATAATAGCTCTCATAACATTTAAACCACAATTGTCAAAGATAGAAATAAGTTCCCCATGAAAATCAGAGCCTTCAGTAACATTATTGGGGTATTTGCAAACCCTAAGGCCCTTAGGAACAATATTTAAAGTAATACAATGCTTGAGATAATCATTATCAATTTCAAGCGTTTTAAATTTTATTAAATAAAATTCCAAATCATTTAAAAGCGTACTAAAGCTTGTATTACTGTATTTAGTTGGACTGCTTTGAGTTTCAAAGCTATACTTCGCTTTGAAGCAGTCAGAAAACAGTTTTGTGTACCTGTAATAGGATTAGATTTGTCCATACGGATTTGTTGCCGTGTACGCTGACTTTTCGGTCTAACAGAGGCCGCTTCAGCTCCATTGCTGTTAGCATTGATAAAATCCACTGTAATGTGTGGAAAACCATCTAAGCTATTTCCACAGTTCACATCTTCCTCGATTGAAGTGCTGCTTGCATCATTAGTAATGAGTGCATCTAATTCAACCTGCTTCCGATTAGCTTCCTGGTTCCCCGGTGGTTGCATAAGGACAGCAAGTGAAGCAAATGACTGACTAAGCGGTGTCAGCAGGGCAACCAACTGAGTGAGTTGCCCGATGAGCTTTCGTAATTCCCCAGTCTCAGAGCTCCTAGGAGCCGGATCTGTGCTTGGCGGCTGCTCCATAAAAACTGATAAAAAGTGAGTGAGCCAAGAACAGTATGACCAAAAAAGTTAACTAAGAATACTCCACCAGGCACAAATGAATCGAAGCTCCAAGGAAAAATTGCTTTAATAAGCACTTAAAAACTCCACAGTAGAGACTGGATCAGTAAAAGAACAACATCTGTGTCTAGTATTTCTTCATGTTGTTCTTCCATAACAGTTTCCCCCCATTCTCCATCAAAATTATCTTCTTTCCTCCATTTCCCATAGTCATTCCTGTGGGTGGTTCTAGGTCTGGGATAGTGGGTTTTGTTTTTATATTCTCCTTGGTCCCTTTTAATTTTCCCTATCTTCCTGTTCTGAACTTCCTTACACTTAGTGTCAACTTTTTCAAAAACATTCTCATATTTTTTCTTATTAGCATCTACTGTATATAACAAGTCATTTGTAATAGCTTTATTAATGTTCTCTATATCTCCTTGCAGCTTTTGCATTAACATTTCATTGTTGTTGATAATAGCTCTCATAACATTTAAACCACAATTGTCAAAGATAGAAATAAGTTCCCCATGAAAATCAGAGCCTTCAGTAACATTATTGGGGTATTTGCAAACCCTAAGGCCCTTAGGAACAATATTTAAAGTAATACAATGCTTGAGATAATCATTATCAATTTCAAGCGTTTTAAATTTTATTAAATAAAATTCCAAATCATTTAAAAGCGTACTAAAGCTTGTATTACTGTATTTAGTTGGACTGCTTTGAGTTTCAAAGCTATACTTCGCTTTGAAGCAGTCAGAAAACAGTTTTTGTGTACCTGTAATAGGATTAGATTTGTCCATACGGATTTGTTGCCGTGTACGCTGACTTTTCGGTCTAACAGAGGCCGCTTCAGCTCCATTGCTGTTAGCATTGATAAAATCCACTGTAATGTGTGGAAAACCATCTAAGCTATTTCCACAGTTCACATCTTCCTCGATTGAAGTGCTGCTTGCATCATTAGTAATGAGTGCATCTAATTCAACCTGCTTCCGATTAGCTTCCTGGTTCCCGGTGGTTGCATAAGGACAGCAAGTGAAGCAAATGACTGACTAAGCGGTGTCAGCAGGGCAACCAACTGAGTGAGTTGCCCGATGAGCTTCGTAATTCCCAGTCTCAGAGCTCCTAGGAGCCGGATCTGTGCTTGGCGGCTGCTCCATAAAAACTGATAAAAAGTGAGTGAGCCAAGAACAGTATGACCAAAAAAGTTAACTAAGAATACTCCACCAGGCACAAATGAATCGAAGCTCCAAGGAAAAATTGCTTTAATAAGCACTTAAAAACTCCACAGTAGAGACTGGATCAGTAAAAGAACAACATCTGTGTCTAGTATTTCTTCATGTTGTTCTTCCATAACAGTTTCCCCCCATTCTCCATCAAAATTATCTTCTTTCCTCCATTTCCCATAGTCATTCCTGTGGGTGGTTCTAGGTCTGGGATAGTGGGTTTTGTTTTATATTCTCCTTGGTCCCTTTTAATTTTCCCTATCTTCCTGTTCTGAACTTCCTTACACTTAGTGTCAACTTTTTCAAAAACATTCTCATATTTTTTCTTATTAGCATCTACTGTATATAACAAGTCATTTGTAATAGCTTTATTAATGTTCTCTATATCTCCTTGCAGCTTTTGCATTAACATTTCATTGTTGTTGATAATAGCTCTCATAACATTTAAACCACAATTGTCAAAGATAGAAATAAGTTCCCCATGAAAATCAGAGCCTTCAGTAACATTATTGGGGTATTTGCAAACCCTAAGGCCCTTAGGAACAATATTTAAAGTAATACAATGCTTGAGATAATCATTATCAATTTCAAGCGTTTTAAATTTTATTAAATAAAATTCCAAATCATTTAAAAGCGTACTAAAGCTTGTATTACTGTATTTAGTTGGACTGCTTTGAGTTTCAAAGCTATACTTCGCTTTGAAGCAGTCAGAAAACAGTTTTTGTGTACCTGTAATAGGATTAGATTTGTCCATACGGATTTGTTGCCGTGTACGCTGACTTTTCGGTCTAACAGAGGCCGCTTCAGCTCCATTGCTGTTAGCATTGATAAAATCCACTGTAATGTGTGGAAAACCATCTAAGCTATTTCCACAGTTCACATCTTCCTCGATTGAAGTGCTGCTTGCATCATTAGTAATGAGTGCATCTAATTCAACCTGCTTCCGATTAGCTTCCTGGTTCCCCGGTGGTTGCATAAGGACAGCAAGTGAAGCAAATGACTGACTAAGCGGTGTCAGCAGGGCAACCAACTGAGTGAGTTGCCCGATGAGCTTTCGTAATTCCCCAGTCTCAGAGCTCCTAGGAGCCGGATCTGTGCTTGGCGGCTGCTCCATAAAAACTGATAAAAAGTGAGTGAGCCAAGAACAGTATGACCAAAAAAGTTAACTAAGAATACTCCACCAGGCACAAATGAATCGAAGCTCCAAGGAAAAATTGCTTTAATAAGCACTTAAAAACTCCACAGTAGAGACTGGATCAGTAAAAGAACAACATCTGTGTCTAGTATTTCTTCATGTTGTTCTTCCATAACAGTTTCCCCCCATTCTCCATCAAAATTATCTTCTTTCCTCCATTTCCCATAGTCATTCCTGTGGGTGGTTCTAGGTCTGGGATAGTGGGTTTTGTTTTTATATTCTCCTTGGTCCCTTTTAATTTTCCCTATCTTCCTGTTCTGAACTTCCTTACACTTAGTGTCAACTTTTTCAAAAACATTCTTATTTGTATTCTTAGTTAACTTTTTTGGTCATACTGTTCTTGGCTCACTCACTTTTTATCAGTTTTTATGGAGCAGCCGCCAAGCACAGATCCGGCTCCTAGGAGCTCTGAGACTGGGGAATTACGAAAGCTCATCGGGCAACTCACTCAGTTGGTTGCCCTGCTGACACCGCTTAGTCAGTCATTTGCTTCACTTGCTGTCCTTATGCAACCACCGGGGAACCAGGAAGCTAATCGGAAGCAGGTTGAATTAGATGCACTCATTACTAATGATGCAAGCAGCACTTCAATCGAGGAAGATGTGAACTGTGGAAATAGCTTAGATGGTTTTCCACACATTACAGTGGATTTTATCAATGCTAACAGCAATGGAGCTGAAGCGCCTCTGTTAGACCGAAAAGTCAGCGACACGGCAACAAATCCGTATGGACAAATCTAATCCTATTACAGGTACACAAAACTGTTTTCTGACTGCTTCAAAGCGAAGTATAGCTTTGAAACTCAAAGCAGTCCAACTAAATACAGTAATACAAGCTTTAGTACGCTTTTAAATGATTTGGAATTTTATTTAATAAAATTTAAAACGCTTGAAATTGATAATGATTATCTCAAGCATTGTATTACTTTAAATATTGTTCCTAAGGGCCTTAGGGTTTGCAAATACCCCAATAATGTTACTGAAGGCTCTGATTTTCATGGGGAACTTATTTCTATCTTTGACAATTGTGGTTTAAATGTTATGAGAGCTATTATCAACAACAATGAAATGTTAATGCAAAAGCTGCAAGGAGATATAGAGAACATTAATAAAGCTATTACAAATGACTTGTTATATACAGTAGATGCTAATAAGAAAAATATGAGAATGTTTTTGAAAAAGTTGACACTAAGTGTAAGGAAGTTCAGAACAGGAAGATAGGGAAAATTAAAAGGACCAAGGAGAATATAAAAACAAAACCCACTATCCCAGACCTAGAACCACCCACAGGAATGACTATGGGAAATGGAGGAAAGAAGATAATTTTGATGGAGAATGGGGGGAAACTGTTATGGAAGAACAACATGAAGAAATACTAGACACAGATGTTGTTCTTTTACTGATCCAGTCTCTACTGTGGAGTTTTTAAGTGCTTATTAAAGCAATTTTTCCTTGGAGCTTCGATTCATTTGTGCCTGGTGGAGTATTCTTAGTTAACTTTTTTAGGGGTGATGGAACATCAATGCGCTCTGCTAATACAGCTTAGCCAGTAACATTTAGCATCCTTGTGCACTTAGCCAGATAACATTTAAAGCACTAAATAATATGGAGAGTCAGCAAACGTGTTCCCTTTCTGTTGGCGGCCTCCTATAGCTTGGCATACTAAGGCAGTTTAGTAACTGCCTCAAGCTTACTGACTCCAACAAAGAAAGAAAGAAATACTTCAGGGAATAGGCAAGAGGGGTCTGGAATTTACTGGAGAAAACTGGCAAAGGAACCAAGGATTGGGAGCAAATAACTAGAGAGGGAAAGATGATTGGATGGGAAGACGCCAAGAATGTATTTGGAGTGCAGGTTAGAGATTGCCTTCCCTATCAGGGATTGATATCAGAGTACAGGCAAAGAGACAGAAATAAAGAAGTTCTAAATGAAAGACCATCACTGGTAAAGTTTTACTAGAATCTAGAACAGAAGCTGCCAGTAAAAAATGAATAATTAGTAGAGCATATAAAATATTACATGATAACTATAAGAATCAGTCAGAGGAGGTTAGAAAGGATCGGGAAGAGAAATTGGATAAGCAATTCAAAAAGAAACAATGGGAGGATATATGTATGTATGTCTCCCAAATATGCAACAAAATGTGGAAGATTTAGGATTTTTGCCTGGAAATGTTTACATAGTTATTTTTATACCCCAAGTAGACACCAGAGAATTTTTCTTCAGATAGACAGCAAATGTTAGAGGTGTGAAGAGAAGGAATGAAGTAATTGGAAACATATTTTCTGGGAGTGTGATGAGTTGGCAGACATTAAGGATTCCCTGTGGGATGCACTGTCAAAGATACTGGGTGGGCAGATTGGTCTGACTAGGGAAATGATTTTTCTGAGCTATGATACAGAATCAGAATTACCTAGACATAGTAAGGCCTTGCTGTGTCTAATAATCATGGCTGCCAAAAAAGCAATTAATAGAAAATGGAAATCAAAATCTAAACCAACAATACTGGAAGTAGTGACTATAGTAACAGAGATAAACCAACTGGAACTGAGATCTTTAGACAAGGGTAGGAGCAAACTACATAGAAAAAAAATTGGAATTGTGGGAACAATACATATAAGGGAAGAATGAGGTTTAAAAGGAGTCAGGACTTAAATGAGCTATGTAATTATGTGAGAATGATTAGGTAGATTATAAGTGATGTATAATGTTTGCAACTGAGAGTGTATCTGTATGGTTTGAGATGTAAAATGCTTGCAACTAAGATTGTGTCGGTGTGGTTTGTTTGCATTTATAGAAATGTATGATTGGCTATGTAGTAAGTGATGGCTTAATAAAGATGTCTCTTATTTTATTCAGTAAAGGTGCTTGGAAAAAAAATACTTAGCTAATATAAAGGCATCACTCGCACGTGCATTAATATGCAGGGAACATTGCACAGGCACATCATTTTCTTATCTACTGTCACATTTTCAAATAGAGCATGATAAAACGTAATATACTGATGCCTCAAAAAAAAAAAAAAAAAAAGATCTTTGGCAAAACCCACTAAATCTTGTAAGAACATCACACAGCAGAAGTCCCTCAACTCAACTACTACATCTTACAGACCTAGAATATCAAGCCACAACAGTGTAGCTGCTCCTAGTGAAGTAATGTTAAACTAGCTTCTGATAACAATTGTATTAATATTTGTTGACTCAATCAATAAGCATACCAATTACTGATTCACCAGGATGGACAATTAGAAGGTTACTGTCAGATGCACCATGAGTGCCACAATCAAGGGCATTACGAGGGTTCTTGGGATCCCTTTCCAAGACAAGTATGACTATAGTGTTTGACTGGCCCATGTGAGAGTGAATGACTGTGGTTGAATATCCTGAGAAAAATGCAGACATGTTAGGACTGTATAGGCATGTGCTGGATCCTGGTAAGATTCTGGTCCTGACAGCAATCCTTCCTTTACCAAGAATGATGCCTAGGTATAAAGAGAAGATAATTGGCTTTGATAAGTGACTTAAGAACTGGTATCATTCCTGGGTGGGATCTATTACACTTATAGGTTCATAGGTGTTTACTAGGTTAACGACCACAATGGCCTTTTAAAGCCTAGCAATGCATCCCATATCTCTGACAAGTTCTGATACCCTTGATAAGTGTAAGCATGGGCCTGGGAGATGAACCACTTACAGGTTACCTGTAACCATTAGAGACATAGGTGCCAAACCAGGGATGAATTTCCGGTTTCCCATCCAATTGTCCAAGTTGCATTTGAATTGGGTTAGGGAGGAATTCTGCTTCACATGGATAGGGAGCCTGTTCCATAGATGGGGTAGTCTCTAGGATACATGCCTATCTCTCCAGCATGTCCTATTTATATCACAGGCAAGGTTTAAGTCTTTAGAATGGGTAATTCTGGTGCTGCTTGTTTTGTGGATATGCAAGAGGCTTATCAGAGTGAGGTCTGACAATGCCCTCTATGCCAGGCATGAATCAACCCTCAAAACCATGTAGACGACAGAATACAGGGATAGGGCTTTGAGGTGGTCTGCATAGGACATATTACTAACACCCTGTATTCTTTTAGTGAGAAACCTCTGTAGACATTCTAATTGTTGGATATGCCTGGTTAGGTACATACCAAAGGGGGCATTGTGCTCAATGATCAGTCTGATGAATGCCAAATACAGTGGAACAATGACTTTCTTGGACATAGATGCCTTACCTTTGTTTATAAGTTGTGTAACATAGAATGATTTCCTCACCACTATAGACACTCGATGATCAAAGGCTAGATTACTATCTATGACACACGATGATCAAAGGCTAGATTACTATCTGTGTTTGTATTAGGTTCCTGACTACTGGGTCAAATCTAAGGGGTGTGTTGTCAATATGATAGTTACCAGGGATGGATGACTTCCCAAATGATGCTATTATACATTTCTTGGCATTTAGTTTTAGTCCATGGCTGTGACACTAGTTTGTCTGTGTCAGCCCTTCCTGGAGAACATTTGTGTCAGTGTGAGATTCACTGACAGCTCCTAATTTGCAATCATCTGCAAATTTAGTCAGCCAGAGACCATTGACATTGGCCTTGACTTCTGAGAAGTAAATGTCAAAAAGGAGCGGTCCAAGGACCGATCCCTGAGGGACTTTACTTGTGACTGGCCTCTTTGTAGAGGTGGACTTCCCAATTCTAACTTCCTGGGTCCTGTTTGTGAGCCAATTGGCTATGCACTGGGTGACATACTGGTTTGTTTTTTAACCTCTTGAGTTTGTCAACATTGCCCGAGTGGGGTATTGTCAAATGCCTTGGTCAACTCAAGGTAGATAGTGTGAACAATTCTGCCCTCATCCATTGCTTTGGTGACCTTCTCAAAGAAGTCTACAAGGTTGAGTAGACATGATCTGCCCTTGATGAAACCAAACTTTGTTGGTTTCAGTGTCTGGAGGCTTACTATATATTTACTGATCATCTACATGATAATTCCTTCCATGGCTTTATATATAAGGCAAGTGAGACTTATGGGTCTGTAGTTTCCAGGGTTTTTGTGCGGAGGGATGACTGTTGCCTTTCTCCATTCATGAGGCATGAAGCCTGTTTGGAGGCTACAGTTAAATAGTAATTCCAGAGGCCCTGATAGGTCATGTTTAATGCTATTTAGAAGGTATCCTGCGATATTGTCTGTGCCCATTGATGCAGTGTTCTTGGTCTTAGAGAGAGCATTAAGGACTTGTTCCCTAGTGATAGTAGGGGGAGTTATATTTGATGATATTTCCTGAGGGAATGTTGAGGGGGAGAGAAGAGTAAAGTTGGAGCTGAATTTATCAGCCAAAAGGTTTGCTATATCTTCTGGCTCAGTATAGGTGGCTCCATTTACAATGAGAAGGTTTGTAGAAAACGAACATTCAGGTCTGCACACAATTGTGTATCGCCTTTGAGGTTGCGGACATAGCTAAAAAATACTTTGTGGTTGTACTTGGCCTGGGAGGCTAAACTTACCTCAAAGTTTGCTTTGGTAGACTTGATTTGTTCTCTGAGGTGTTTGTTTAGTTTGATAAGTATGTTTTTATCCTGCTGGGTGCTGTATCTCCTAATTTTGGCCATGATTTTCTTCCTCCTGTTATATAGCCGATTGATTTTTGTGATTCCACCAGGATGGCTTGTTTTTTTAATTAGTTCTGTACCTCTTCCTGGTGGTTACAACTGCCTCTATGCAGCTATTAACATGCTTGTACAGGGTTTCTGTGAACAGCTCTGCATAGGCAGAAGTGTTCAAAGGGTTTATGGGGGCTTGAAATTTTGCCAGGTTCTCAATTAATAGCAGAAGGGTAGCCTTAGAATAGTTCCTGAATATTCCAGGTTTAGCTGAGGGTGCAGGTTTTATTTTTACTTCAAATGAGACCATTTTGTGGTCTGACCTCACCAGGGAAGGCATTACAGTAGGGGGAGTGCAGCAGTGAGGACCAGATCCAGTATGGTTGCACCCCTAGTTGGTGTATTGACTATCTGGTCCAGGGAGTTTGTGTTTAAAAAAATCCAGAAATCTCTGTTCTGGTGCATTTGGTGTCATATAGGATTTCCAGTTAATAGTGAGGTAATTAAAGTCACCCATGAATATGGTATTGGGTTGGACGGTTAGTGTTTCTAATAAGTTTAAATACATGGTATGGGTTTCCTGGATCATAGAGGGGGGGTCTATATCTTGCAAGGAAGTGGTATTAGATTTTACCTATAGTGATTTGAACATTCAGCAACCCAAGTACATTGTCCTGTTTCACTAGCCTTGAAGTATATTTATATTTGATGTAAATAAAGACATCTCCCACTTTAGTTTCTGCCTGTGAAGTAGCTAGCCTAAATGTGTGGAAGGCATTATAACCTAGTACTATTGGTGTGCTTTCAGTGGCTTTAAACCATGTCTCAGTGACTGCACAGACATCAGCATTCTCTACAGTAAAGAAAGCTTCTAGGGAGTGGAGTTTTTTTGTTTAGACTTCTAGCATTGAGCAGTAATACCTTTAGATTTTCTTGGTTTTGATTTGCTATGTCAGAAGTACTTTCAGTTTGGCATTGCCTAAAAATGACAAGATGGGGAAAGACAATGTTTTAGTTAATATTCAAAAGCCAAGAGGGGAGAGGTGCAGTCCATCCCTGGCAAAGCAGCGTGGTCTGTTGACCATTTCCTTCCATATTGATAAATATTGCACCCCCTTAGACATTCATCTATTGTTCGTATTGTGGCATCATCCTTGGAGAAGGTAAAATGCTGCTCAATGCTAGGCTCATACCAGCCTGAGACACATATTCAAAGAGCTCCATGATATCTCTCTTCATATAGTCTAGGGAGGTACGTCTCAGGTCATTTACTCCCACATGGACTATGACTGAGTCATATTGGTAATTGTAGTCCAATGACCTGAGTGCATGTGTAATGTGGCAGATCCTAGCCCCTGATAAGCAACTGACCATAACTTTCTCCTTACTCAGCCTGGTAAGAGAAAGACATCAGTGTGTCTCATGATGGAGTCTTCAATGACTAGAATGTTGGATTTTGTGGTGACTTGCCTTATGGGCTTAGAGGTAGAGGCTCCATGAGATGTATCTGTATGTGTTGATGTGGGTGTTGTTTTGAAAGAGTGCATTCGGGGATGCTGAGAGTATTTGTTATGTGTACTTCGTCTAGGAGGTCTTTGTGGTTTAGGAAGGTTATGTATAAGTGCCTCAGCATATGCAGGTCTATACATCTGCTTTGAATTGTGCGTGATAGGTGCAGAGTGTGTACTACTGACAACCTTATTGACATTGGGAGCACGTTTATGTGAGAGCTTTGCCTCCAGTGACATTGTGTAAATACATCTCTCACATACCATCAGTTTGTTTCTGAATTAACTGGTTGTCAGTAAACATGAGGCAATTTCTACATTGCCTCAGGATGCCCATATCCACCAAGCTGGTAACAGAGAAAGTAAAAAAGTTCATATCCATGGCAACTGACCCTTTTTTATTGATTAGACAGTTGGAGTGAGAATATCAATCACTGTCAGGAATTCCAGTTTGCAACTATGTGGACAGCGCTTGCAACTGCAAACTAGTTGTCCCGTGTGCAACTAGGTATTGGAGAAATTTAAATTGTGCTTTTACAGGAAAAATGTCACTCAAAGTGTCTGAGTCTATACAGAGCACTGCCAAATACTTGAGGGGAAACTAATACGTAAACCCTGAAAATTTAAGGATGAAGTATTTAGGCAAATGTTCTGAAGTTAGAAACAAATCAAGCAGTACTTAATGAAAACAAAGAATTAGCTTGTCAAGAATGATAAAAAGAGGGGAGTCACATGAATGGCTACTGATTTGCTACTACTACTACTGCTAGTCTCACCACAGCTAAACTCTGTTTGGATACAATGCTCCTTTGCTTCCTCTCTCACCAGAAGTAAAATGTTGGCACCAATCCCAAGAAGAGAACCAGGCCACAGCCTGTTTGGTGATCCACAGTCTTGTCCCAGATGATGCAAGAGTCTATAGGCTTGTAGCATTTATCTGGTAGATGCCTCAAATAGGAACCAGACTAATCAGGTACGTTGAGCACAGACACTCAGTCTCCAAACAGAAGCAGTCAGGAATCAATGCACTCTGCTCCTTCTCTCACCAGGATCAGAATATAAGCACAGATTTCAAGCTGTCACCTATAACAAAGTTATTAAGCTTTCTGGTGATCAACAGTCTCCAGAAATGAATGTCCCTGTACTCCTGCTCTCACCAGGAGAACATAGAGGCACTAATCCCAAGATGACCACTGAGAGGCAGAATGTGGACCTTCCAATAACTGGTTGTCTTGTAATAGATGCTTAAAGGTAAGATGAAAAAAAATGGTTTATCCTAAACACTACAGTGTACACTAAGCAGTTAGATATGAAAGTGAGTAACTTAAGTTTTAGCTGTTTAAAAAGTCAAGTTTTAGTGGAGAGCTACTATTTTTAAAAGAGCAAGATAGATTGAAAGGGGGTGGGTACGCTTGTATTTTGGTACTATGGAATACAGTAGGATGTCCAATAAGTTTAAATAGCTGAAGGGAAGTGATTTCACAAAATGATAATTTTGTGCTTACTCACACCAGCCAGTGAAAGGAGAGAGTGAAAGGAGAGAGGGAACAAGATATATGGTCAAATTGACATAAGGAACAGACAACTAGAAAGACAGTGGTGTTTAACAATGCAACAGTAACAGTGTGGGCTAAGACTTGTTTTGCAAGGGATGGCCTGTATCTCTCATTCAAGGGATTGTGTATACTGGCAAAACCCTTACTGCTCCCTTAGTGTCTTTTATTTTTTTTTTTGGTAGAATCCATCTCTTTTGAAATCCTAACTTAAGGACTTCTTTACGGTCTAAATCCCTAAATTTGGCCAACTTAAGATGTATCTTCTTAATGTCAGGAGATTGAAGAACAAGTTGCCCAGTCTTGAAGTATTCATGCATCTAGAACATGTCCATGTTTGTGTGGTTGCACAGAATTGTTTTAAATGTAAAGAAAGAAAGTCCATCCATGCCAAGGTTTTACACTTACCTTGCCTTCAAGCATGGTGGAAATTGCAGTGGTGATTCCATATTTGTCAAGGACCACTTTTCATCTAGAAATGTACACAGAGAGACTCACAAAGAAAGCTCCTAAAACTTCAATTTATTATGGACAAGATATGTTATCAGCTTATTACATGCTATAGAACAACTTTCATTACTCCAGAAGAACGTGTTAGATTCTTGGAAGTTACAGAAGAAATTTCTTTAAGAAT
Source organism: Protopterus annectens (assembly GCF_019279795.1). Lineage (NCBI taxonomy): Eukaryota > Metazoa > Chordata > Ceratodontiformes > Protopteridae > Protopterus > Protopterus annectens. The sequence continues at coordinate 1,446,187,592 of NC_056733.1, forward strand.
AACTCCATAATCCTAGGCAGTATCAAATGCACAGACATAAACAGGAGTGGCTTTGCCTTTAACGTAAGGTATACTGACATATTTCTGGATTTAATAAATAGGAATGTATTGGATCAAATAGCAAAATCACAAAAGGTCAAAATATTCTAGATCTCATTATCATTAATATAGCCTTTATCTGTTCTACTCCCTTTGTCTCTACTTCCCACTTAAATTGGACCATAAACTTGCTCAAGAACACCTGTAATTAACATCTTTGTATGTCACAATTTCAAAAGGGTGAAAGTAATAGAATCGTATGATGAAATCTCTAAACTTACACGTGACATCACTGCTGTTGACACCAACAAAGTAGAAAACTTCACAAAGGAGTATATATCCGCTTAGGAAATATATAGATCTAGCAGTCCCAACTGTCTCAGCTAAAGTCAAATACAATGGGAAATTTAAAAACAAGTCACCCCCCCATCTGTGGTCAACTGTCATCAACAAACTTTAGAACTGTACAGTAATGACAGAATTCCTCAGAATGAGGATAGTATAAAAATGTTACCAAAATTTGAAAAGCACTATAAGGACTAGTAAAGCATCCCAAGAATGAAAAGTAATTTCTGAAGCAAAGGGTAACTAAAAATCTTACTTTAGCTATGTTAAAAAAAATAAGGAATGACATTTAACATTGCCGTGAACTTCTGCTTAATGGGACCCCTGCCCTTGTCCTAAATGATATTACAAATATACTGGCAAACATATTCTCTGCAAACATCATGCATTAAACAGTTATTCCAACACTACTCATCTCAGCTTCCCATACCCACATCATTACCAAAGAACATATTCTTAAGGTGTTATCGAAAATCAAAACCTTTTCCTCCACAGGTCCTGATAACATACCTGGGCACTTATTAAATAGTGTCAAACAAGCTCTCGGCAAACTTTTCCTTAAATTGTTTAACCGAAACCTGGAGACAAGCTATGTACCAGAATTCTGGCACACACCTTTTATGATGGCCCTATAACAACCTCTGGGAATTAAAGACCAAGCAGCCTTATGAGACTGATCTTTTGGAACATATCATAAGCAATCTCATTAATTATGATATTAAGAATCTCATTAATTTGACTTCATTAGTTGGAGACCATGCCTGTTAAAATTTATCAGTTTCTTTGAGAGGGTTACACAAGCAGCCATCAGTGGTTATGTTGTTTGTGCTGCTTAGCTTGGTCAAAGCATTCAGTACCTTCCCTCATGCCTGAAATGTAATGAAACTATCATCTTTAAACTAGATCTTTACATTGTAAGATGAAAGAGCAAACACACATCATTCTTATGTCAGCTACCACAGTGTAAGCAAACCAGTGGAGTCTCCCAAAGTTCTGTGCTGTGCCATTATCTGTTTGGCATCTGCTTCTCTGATCTCAAAAATGATAATCAGGACCACTGGTGAATAAAATTGGCAGACAGTTACAAAGTGGATAAAATTGTTAAAATCAGTTCTGATATCTGTACCTTGAGAAGGAGCTTTCATTGGTTAATACCTTGTGTTAACTAATGTCTGATCTTAGTTTGTCAGTACCTGGTATTTGATAAATGGACTTAAATTGAATGCTAAAATGTGTAGTATCATTTTGTTTAGAAAGCAGAAGTTACCCGCAAAGTAGAATATAGATTACAAATCCTTAAAAAATGAAAAGATAGTCAGGGGTATGGTCACATGGGTTAATAGTCTGTTCTCCTTTGATCATCTCATGCTAACTATTGTTCAGAAATATTTTCTGCTTAGCACAGCTAGCAGCCAAAGGTGTTTTGTCTAGATATAATGATGTTATTCTCCCGCTATATTCAGCACTGATCAAACCCACTATAGAATAAAACACTCCAGTTTGGTATGTATCTCACATAACACATCAACAACCCCAGAAAGCCCCCGAGGATCCTAACAAAAGATCACTGGTCATAAAAACCTTAGGTTTCAGAAGATACTGAAAATTATGTATCATATTAGTCTTTTGAGGGTAATGTGTACCTTGCGCGCTGCATTGATTAAGATCCTTGGCCTCCTATATCTTAATTAGACAAACAGGTCAGCTACAACTAGAATGAGAGATATGAACCTTTAAAAATAGATAACAAAACATGAGGAAGAGAATGCCCCCCTCCATTCTCTTGAATAAACTTCCGCTTTCGGTTAAATAATGTAATTCCATACATTTCTTCAAATTTAAGTTTGATTACTTGATGCGTGCTTTCAAATTTATCCCCAACTAAATGGCTTCCCTCCGCTTGAGAAAGATGATAAGGCCTAAAGGTGTGGTTTGGCAAACTATACATGGTGATTAGACTAAGATCACCTTAAAACTCCCATGATTCCTATGAAGACAGTGGTCTCTGTAGTTTATTTAACCCTGCAACTACCTGTGCTCTCCCATATTGCTTGCAATAAGGTGTTAATTGGGACTCCTAACCTCATACTTAGCCTTCCTGTAAGTAAATCAAACTGCTTTCTGACTCTTCTCCATTCTTGCCATTGCTTAGCATGTCTTATCTGCTTTGCTCACCATATCAGAAACTGCTGCTTCCTTTACCCCCTCCATCCCTGTTTAAGTGAAACTTCAGGGTACCCACTCTTCATTTCTTAAGATACTGGAAAATAGTAAGGCACAACCCAATTCCTTAATTATGGGTGATTTCAACTACCCCACAATCAGCTGGGAAAACTACTTATGCACCAATTCATTCACTCAACGTTTTCTGGAATTCATAAATTCCAACACCTTGGATCAGCTTGTCTACACCCCCACTAGGGGCAGCAATATCCTGGACCTGGTCATTACCAATATGGGTAACCGGTGTTCCACACCAGATGTCAACACCTCACTAGTCAGATCCAACCACAAGCTAATCACCCTAGACATCCATATCCCACCCCCACCCCCCATTAAGGAAACCACCGTCAAAAACTACTCCAAAGCCAACTTCATGCTTCTTAAGGCAGAAGTGGCAAATTTTACGACACCCATGCAGACGGAAAATAGAGGTACGACTGCTGAATCTTACACAAACGCACTGTATAAGCACATACACGAATATATGGATCGTGCCATCCCCAACAGAACCAAGATGCCATCCTCCCAAAAAAGAAGCCAATCTGGTGTTCCCCTGCCATAAACAAACTCTACAACAGAAGGAAGAAGCTGTTGCAAAAAAAAGAGTAAAATCCCAAGATTGGAGGAACTCCCTGGTCAGCCTCAGCAAGAAGCTGAGATTCCTCAAAAAATCCTCCAAAGCCAGTTATGAAAATAAAATCGCCACATTTCCAAAGACATCCACAAAGAATTCTACAGCTATGTCAAGAATCTCAATGGCAACACTCAGATCTGCTCTGAGCTACAGCACAATGGCACTAAATATACAGAACCAACCGGTATTGCCAACATACTGGCAGATAGGTTCAGTGCAAATTTTACCCCATCTCACCCTCCAAAGGGCCCATCTTAATACCGGAAGTAAGCAATGACCCTGTAATCACAGATGAACAAGTAAAGACTGCACTCTCCAAAGCCAAGAACACTGCATCCATGGGACCAGACAACATCCCAGGCTGCGTACTGCATGAACTACAGAATGAACTGGCACCCCACCTAAGTACCATGTTCAATCATAGCCTCACCTCAGGCTATGTGCCTACTGAATGGCACACAGTGACGGTTATCCCATTCCCCAAAGGGGGTGCCACCATGGACCCCGGAAACTACTGCTCCATTAGCCTGATGAGCCCGGACTGCAAGGCCATGGAATGTATCATCTTGGAGCTTATAAACAAAGACATAGGTAACCTCCAAACCCTGGACCCCACTCAGTTTGGGTTTGTAAAAGGTAGATCATGTCTACTATATCTGATTGACTTCTTTGAAGCAGTCACTGGAGCCATAGATGAAGGCAAGGTAGTGCACACAGCCTATCTTGACCTCGCCAATGATTTCGATACCATCTCCCACTCTGGAATTATATAGTCACTAAACTGGGCATAAATCTCTATGTCACAGGATGGGTGGCCAACTGGCTCACTGACAGAACCCACACAGTAAAAGTAGCTGACTCCAAGTCCAACTTCAGACCAGTGACGAGTGGAGTACCACAGGGTTCGGTCTTGGGTCCTCTCCTGTTTGGCATCTATTTCTCTGACGTGCAGGCCAACAAAGAAAGTCTTTGGCTAACAAAGTTTGCAGATGACTGCAAACCGGGAGCCATTACAGAATCACCTAATGATGTACACATTCTACAAAAGGGCCTTACAGAGACAGATGCTTGGTGTTAAAGTCATGGCCTCGAGTTCAATGCCAAGAAGTGCATTGTCATCCCCTTTGGGAAAAACTCAGTAGCCATGAACTACCACATAGGCGGTAGCTCAGTAAATACTGAAAGTGTGATAAGAGACCTTGGGACACAGGTGGACAGTAGTTTCTCCTTTGATAACCATATCACCACAGTAGTCAGGAAATCCTTCTATGTGGCACACGTCATCACAAAAGGGTTCTCCTCTAGAAAAAAGGAGGTCATTGTTCCTCTCTACTCATCCCTCATCAGACCCATTATAGAGTACAATGCCCCATTTGGCATGTATCTCACACGACACCTACAACAATTGGAAAAGCCACAGAAATACCTCACTAAGAGGATTACTGGCCTCAAACAGATGCCATATGCAGACAGTCTCAAAAATCTCCAGCTCTACTCCATCACATATCACCTACACAGAGGTGATATCTGCCTAACATACAAAGCTATGTCAAACCCAGAGCTATTGGACATGCTATACTTAAAGAAATCCCAATCTCTTTAAATCACACACTCCAGGGACCTAAACTTTGTCCCCACAATAAACAGAACATGTTGGAGGGATAGAATGCTGTTCCAGAGACTTCCCATACTCGTAAACAAACTACCCATTCATGTCAAGCCATTGGCCCTCTTTAAGAAAAATCTTTACAACTGGATGGGAAATAGAAAATTCACCCCAGGGATCACTTCGGTGGCACTGCTTGACAGGGGCACAGAAAAATAATTTTCTTGGGTGGCGAAAGCCAGGGAACCTTTTTGGCTAGGCTTATGTAGGCCCCAGGGCCGATAGCCTAGTACCTACCTATGAACTTATGAACCACCATGTGCAATGTTGGTGTGGCCAACCCCCAAGCTTATGAATGTGTGTCAAGTTACTTAAATTCCTTACCGAAAAGCATTGAAGCAAAGTCCTGCTGCACAATATCAGCTGTACAGCTTAGTTCACTATTATGTCACAGAGTTGCATAACTACTCAATATTTGAATTAACATTTCCTTAGAATAATGTACTATTGGTGTAATAGTGCACATTATTAGACATGCTTACCTATTTCTGGCCAACATCACAATCTCCTCCCCCAGCCAGCAGCTACACCCATTGCTGGGTCACCATCACTGAGGAGTATGGCTTTATGTTACTAACATCCCATGTTGTCAAAGTTACACCATTAATAAAAGGTAGCATTCGGCAGCAGTATGAGTTCACAATAGTTCAATGGCATTGTGAGCACCTAGAATGAGCCATAAGAATCAACATCACTAGTGTCCCTGTTTTAATTAGAACTTGCTATAGGTTAAGAAGACTTAAAAAGTTGCTCTTCTGTTGAATAATCATTAATTTCAAAAACTGTTGTAGTGCCTTTTTGTTTTTTATGATTACATTTTTATATCTTTCTTTAAAATGAAAATGTGCATAGAGAATAAAGACCACCCAGAACCTTAACAGGGAAAAAAAGTATCACACAAAGTTGAAGTCATATATTAGCTCCCAGATTCATGAATCTCGGCGCAAGGCCGGTGTAAGGCTTGCGCCGGCCATGCGGCGTATATATGGAGTAGTAGCGCCATATGCATATTAATGAAGGCGTGCAGCCGCCACAGCCACGTGCATAGGAAATGTGTGCGAGTGCATGGGGCGTCCCGAAGTTGCAGAGGGAGGAGTGTCAATGTCGGCTGTCGATGAGCAACCTAAACTGCTGAATAGTATAGTCCGCCTGCAGTAATACTCGCACCTATCAGTGTCCTTGGAGACTGAAATGTATACAAAGCATGCAAGATAGTCCCTGCGAACAGAAAATGAAGAAGCAAACACAAATGCATGATAGGGAATAACAGGTCCCTACCCTTGAACAAATGACAGAAAAAATGCGTGCCCGTGGTCCAACGTAGTGTTTATAGCTATACCATGTGGAATTGAAACATATCATATGCTAGGGCGCCAGAGGTACGCCAGCCCAATGGAGAGGGTCACCAGCTGACCCATAATGTGAGGGAGGGTACATAGCTGTGCAGATGTGTCCATAACAAAATACACGAGGAGAAATGTAGATATATGTAGTGACTGTATGTCCGAATCATATCCCACAAGGGATGTAATAGTCACATACAAAAGGTATGTCTGTATCCCACATAACAAATGTGATAGGGAACAGAATACACATATAAACGAATCAGGAGCATAGAAACAGCTACAACAATAAGGACACATGTAGGCCGAAAGGAACAATATGACCCGTACCATCCACTAAGAATACCACCTGTCCCATTGTGCGAGCGACAGTACCGCTGCGGCCAGATGTGTCCTGACACAAGCATGTAAACATGGCAAATGTGCAGAGATTATATGACATAATTATCCCTCAGACGTCATGTAATAGTGGCATTAAACAGTTGTTCTCCACACGTATATTACAGAAATGTCATAAGAAAAAGAATAAGCCACTGAAATGCTACAAGACTAAAGCTTAGATATAGGCAAGAGTTGTAAGTTCGATCTGCCGAACTGACCGTGGGTATGTGTCGGCATGGAAAATGTGTTGTGTCCACCGCAATTGTTACATTGTGGCCAATTGAAAAGGTGGAAACAGTACCGTAGACTGTGGGAAGGCATTGTCCGCAACAGTCGGATATGTGGAAGGAATAGCATGGACAGTGGAAAAGGTACCATCCCCCCAATGAGTACAACAGGTCTGCAAATCCCGGGAGTCATCGGTAGAAGCCAAACTAGTATGTGACACAGCCGAACGGGTAGTACCCGGGTATACCAACTAAGTAACGAAAGTGAAGTATGGGCATGTACCTATGTGTGTGAGGTATAGCACGTGGGAAGCAAACATGACAGGGTAATCCACACAACCATAAAGGTACCTGACACCTGTAGGGCAGTAAATGTGCTACTCTGGCCATGTCATGGCCCAACAACAAAAGTAGTGAGCTATCGGATGTAAGTAATTTGCATGTGAAGGGTGGATGGATAATGGTAAAACCCGCAAAGGCGATACTGTGTCGTATGCAGAAAAGGTGAACCAGAGGTATAGGAGGGGGCAGCGGGTGAAGTGGACATAAACACAAACACATGGAGAAACAGCTGCAAGACAAGCAGACAGGCCATAGTGTAGAACACAATCCCACAAACATATGTATCATGTAAATGTGCGATCAAAATGTATAGATATGTCACCATCACATACCCACAGGTTGGTCCTGATGGAACTGGCCATAACAAATGCAACACACCTGGCTGCATAATGGGCTACCCAGCATACCCTCCACATCACACAACCCAGCCCTGTAACAGAACATCCACCAAATCCACCCGTACGTGGCCCACTGGTCCGTCGCAGACACAGCTACACATACCGACCCCTACGCATATGTAGTAGGTATTGTCACCCTAGGCAGTGTCAGGATAGCAAACCATGTATTCCCTGCATGTTAAACCCCCTGCACATTTTCATAAAGCCAAAATACATATCGATATCGTTTCTGTGTGGAATGGTCCAATTTCTGGAATATCCCTTACGGGATAAGTAACCTGTGTAAATAGTAGAATGGGTATGACGACAAGATGTCCAATCCTGTACATATCTGGACACAAGTCAGAACGTGAAGTACAGGTCCAAGACACTGTCCAGACCTGAGTGGTCATGCATAACCCAGTACCCAGGATAAAGCACCTTCCCGTGACGCACGTGTCCCCACACAAATATGCGGGAGAATATATCGCACACTCACATAGTGGCAAACGGCAGAAGGGTGAGGAAGATACCCGACATTAACAGGAGGACCCTGATGAAGTGTGAGGCATACCTAGTGTGTGCCGGCATGACCGACCATACCTGACAACCTGTGTGAGCTAGATATCTGGACAGAGCCATGACTATAAGTGAGACAAAGGTACAACAGCAGGTACAATATGCAAAGATAGCTGTTAGAAGTTATTCATGTATGTGCAGTCTGAGTACCCGGGAAGTCCACTGGGCGAAGAAGTACCCAGTAACAGCGGAGGCCCGGGTAGAAAAGCTCCACAAGCAATACAAGGAAATAAAGGCTACATAATGTTAAAGGTAAAATACAAGAGTAAAAGGCATACAGTCAGGAAATACACATGCATAACATGTGCATAATAAGACAGTGCAAATCCAGAGTTTGTAGTGGTAATACAGAAATGTGCAACAATGACATACTGGGAGTCAAGTGAGTGTCAGCTAAGTCTGGTTAAGCTGGAGAGTAGAGAGGATCAGGAGTATGGAGAGCTCAGAGGAGTGAGATCCGTAGAATGTATAACATGTGCAAGCAGGAATATATCCATGTGGATGGATAAACATAGATATATCATAGAATGACATTTTGCACAATGGCATTGATGTTTGGAGTATGAAGTCTGAAACTCAACTGTCTGCGAGCACGTCCCGACATCTGTCCCTAATGCCGAGCTACTGCTGTGCCAGAACACAACAGCGTATTACAGAGGTTCGTACCATATCACTCAACTGTCCAGATATCCGCAGAATGACCAGAGTGTTGGCTCATAGTGTTGTGTGCCTTTGACAACCTGCGTCTGTCCGGTAAATAGGTGTGGATTGACGTCACAAAATAATGAGCATGAAGTATAGCACTCCACATCCCGCAGAAGAGTCATGACAATGCAAAACCTAGTATTCTATCAACGTTATAAGCTTGTAAGGAAACTAGTTAAAATGTGTCCCTCTTACTCTCCCCATCATGTAGGGTTTGCGCAGATTTGTTGCTCAAAGAGGTCAAGAGGTATGGTCCGTACATATGTACAGTAACAAGCCATGACATTTGTGTAATGTACAACTGCATACCTGTAGTCACAACATGTCCAAGAAAATAATCCCCATATGAATGAATACATGTAATAGTCAAATGTGAATGGGAACACCCCCCCCTCACCGTGGAGTATGGACTGTAACAACCCCACCCATAATATGTACAGCCAACAGAATAAGCTCCTGATAGGTGCCCAAACACGTGTCTATAAATACAGGTAAAATGTTCATAATAGGGAGATGCTCCCTGTCAAAATGCTTCATCTGACATTTGAACTCGGCCAGGGAAGTTCCATTCACCAGGCGGACAACCCCATACCCAGATCACTACATGAACACCCTGACAATCAGAAACATGTATGTGATACGACTATATGCCCTGGTGTTCTGCATATCCTCGGAGTGATTAACAATATAGCTGGGGTCCACAGCAGTAGGCAATACGGAATGTGTAATATGTAGTACCGCATTTCCCACAGCAAGGGAATGGATGCCTGTGTTGTAAATGAAGCGGTGAGGCATATGTTGTTGTAGCTAAGTACTATGGGTATGCATATCAATGTGGCAGAACAGCAACAGAATACTGTTTCCAGCATCTGTCAAACGTGAATGCAGTCCCGGTTGACCTACGACCACTGCAGATATCCCTGTAAAGTGCAATGAATGCGTTCGTGCTGTACACACAGTTAAATACGTAAAGGTGAACAGTGTGTTTCACACCAGTCTGTAAACCGGACTACAGATAAGTAAGTGTTATGGTCAGACGTATGAAAGGCCGCGCAAGCACACATTTATTAAACAGATGTAACCCACAACATGTAAATGCAAGTGCGCCTGTGCGTGTGTAATCCGCTCACAGCATAGTAAATGAATGCTGTTTCCCCCACGTTAGATATACATGGCTCAAACCTGTTAACCCCATAAAGTATGAAACCGGACAAAGGCATGCAAACTACCGGTACAAATAGGGAAAAACCCCAGATATGTGCCAGAACAAACATAGAAAGTGGATAGAATAACGGGTGTGTCAGTAGCATGGATTCTCTGAAGGGTATGCAGTTGTAACCTGAACTGCTTGCCAGTATTTCCCAACATAAGTCTTTAATGAAATGCCACTACATTGCCAGATAGACACAAGGTTATGAAAAACACACCGAAGATAAAGAGGCAACCAGCTGTACAGTCTGCGACAATCTGTACAGTGGAAAGGTATGGTATGGATATAGATATATGTGTATACACATAATCCACAGACGTAAACCAAAGCAAATTATGAAATGAGGACTGTACATGTATATATGTATACACAACAAACATATGTCCTGTAGATATGACATGTGCATAAATAGGCCATGGCATAGCTAATATGGGTAGACAAACAGACATGCACGAAAGGTGAATAAACCGTTGCTTTCCAAACCATTGGCCAGAAAGTGACAGTCCAGCAAGTTCTACACTTTAAACATGCATATAGGTGTCCATTGCAGGACCCCAAAAATTGATCCATACGTAGTGTCAACCGGCATTGATGCAAAATAAGTCACCTCAGCAAATACGATATAGCTGTACATGCAACAGTAGCAGGTGCAAGGGTAATGACACATGTGTCGATAGAATGTATGATGTACGAACTGATATCAGGAGAGCGGGGAGTGCATATAAGTGTCTCCACACTTTAGTACCGCTCACATTAAACATGTGTAATGGGTACTGTGGAGGGGTGTCAGGTATGGAAATCATGGGTTTGCAGAAATGGGCCTAGGTGTTGTTTGGCAGAGATTAATTAGGACCGCCCCATGGGAGTGATGTTGGTATAGCACACACCTATATTCTCAATAATGGGCCAAACCATCCACTGGATCTTGCATAAACCATTGTGGGAATATGTAGGGCCCTATATCAGTGTCATGTAGGCGATTATCATGGATGGACATGCGTACGACCAAGATGGTAACCGTACCTGGCAAACTGTCAGAATAAGACAGCTGCACTAAGGCATAGTACATGAAATACAAAGAGGGACTATATTAGATATACCCCAGACAAAGTCAGAACGTTGATAGAATACTGGCGTAGCCAGCAATATGAATGTTATGAGTGTTACTAATCATGACATAGAAATGTCAGTCACTATTATCTAACCGCACAGTTCGTAATCCCTTGCCAGTAATTTACCAGAAAGGCACATTACTATGACAAATGTAACAAGAGCAAAGGTCAAACATCAGGGCGTTTACCCATAATGTGTACAGGATAGGGGTATGAAGGTAACCTGTCCAAAATACATGTACAGAACTAGTGATACTAGGTGGACAGGTGAGAAGAAAGACGTCAGGACAAATGACAAAACATGTACAAGTCATACACATGTACAAAGCAAATTGTAAGCAAAGGAAAGTGCAAATACCGGCGTACACATACGGTACATGATAGACTAATTAGTGTGGATAAGCAGCTGTTGGCCTGTGTGAGGAATACAACCCTCTGTGTGTGTGTGTCCTGCAATATAAATGTAATGGCATGTGGCCTGTGATGCCGCCATACAGTGTGTGTATTGGTGTCAGAAAGTTGATATCTTGTATCAGACACATACTCGGCAACTGTACAGATTTACACAGAATGTGCAGAGGTCTGCCTCATATGTATGGTGTGTTCCACGTAAAACCAGTACCATTCTGGCAAATTCCTGAGAACTGAAGTCATGAAATAATGACAAACATGTGAGTTTAAGACACCAAATCCTTCAGAAAAGTCATACTAATGCAAACCTATTATTGTGTCAACTATCTACGTTTGTAAGAGCAATATGTAAATACTGCCCCTATGTGTCCCACTATCAGTTAAGGCTTTGTCCAGATGTTTGCTCTAGGACGTGGAGTGGTATGATCAGAAACAGATACATGTGTGAGGAAACAGCATTATCGACTGCAAGATAATGCAGTAGGTATGAAAAGTGCTGCAGTAGGACGTTCAGTACTGTCCGCAGGTATGTGCTGGCATGTCAAATGACACAGCAGTCTACATGAAGTGCCTATAGGGCTGTCACCTTTACAAATGATGATAGTGGGACATACCCACAGCCATGCACACAGCACAAATAGACATGCACACAGCAAAACTAGGCCATGATGCATGAAGCCTCCGGTGTGTACGAGTAGAGTGAGAGTACAGCAAGGATAGATGTCTGCCAAGCTATATAGCAAATGCCTGTAAGGGCGTGTAACACCACCCGTAACACGAACGTTGCATGGACAATGTTGGGATTTGCAACATACCCCATTGGTATGTGAAAGCTATGCAAATATGCAATACATGAAACAGTCAGCTGTCCATGCAAGAGCAGAGTTATGGGCAGAAAAAAAAAAAAAAAATATATATATATATATATATATATATATATATATATGTATATGTATATATATATATATATATATATATATATATATATATACATATATAGAGAGAGAGATACAGACATGCACACACACACACACACACACACACACACACACACACACACACGTGGCAGGGTTGTGAGCAGAACACGAACATAACCACTGTACCACACAACAGCATTACGCAGTGACAGAACATGCAACCGTGAGTAGTAGATCACAGAAATCACACAGGCATACGTCTAGCCTGTAGACAGCGGCATCAAAGGCAAAGACGCCGCACAGATGTTATGGTGAGTGAATACTGTAAAAGCAATGTATTGTTGCCATGCAGCTGGAAACATACACATACACTTGGCAGGGCTGGGAATTGAACTTACATCTAACTACCCTATTACACTACAGCATGACGCATTTACAGAACGTGCTACCGAGATTACTAAACACAACAGACCCACAGGCATTCTTCTAGGTGCGTGTCAACATCCAGAAAGGCAAAGACATCAGCAGGATATATTTGTGGTGCGAAGCATCTAAAAGGATAACCTGAGTCCCCAGGCGGACGGGAGCATGCGCGCACACACACACACACACACACACACACTTGGCAGGGCTGGGAATCGAACTTACACCTAACTACCCTATCACACTATAGCATGACGCATTTACAGAATGCACTACCGAGATTACTAAACACAGCAGACCCACAGGCATTCTTCTAGGTGTGTGTCAACATCCGCAAAGGCAAGGACGTCAGCAGGATATATCTGTGGTGTGAAGCATCTAAAAGCATAACCTGAGTCCCCAGGTGGACGGGAGCATGCGCGTACACACATACTTGGCAGGGCTGGGAATTGAACTTACACCTAACTACCCTATCACACTACAGCATGATGCATTTACAGAACGCGCTACCGAGATTACTAAACACAGCAAACCCACAGGCATTCTTCTAGGTGCATGTCAACATCCGCAAAGGCAAAGATGTCAGCAGGATATATCTGTGGTGCGAAGCATCTAAAAGCATAACCTGAGTCCCCAGGCAGATGGGAGCATGCGCACACACACACACACACACACACTTGGCAGGGCTGGGAATTGAACTTACACCTAACTACCCTATCACACTACAGCATGATGCATTTACAGAACGCGCTACCGAGATTACTAAACACAGCAGACCCACAGGCATTCTTCTAGGTGCGTGTCAACATCCGCAAAGGCAAAGACGTCAGCAGGATATATCTGTGGTGTGAAGCATCTAGAAGCATAACCTGAGTCCCCAGGCGGACGGGAGCATGCGCACATACACACACAAACACACTTGGCAGGGCTGGGAATCAAACTTACAACTAACTACCCTATCACACTACAGCATGACGCATTTACAGAACACGCTACCGAGATTACCAAACACAGCAGACCCACAGGCATTCTTCTAGGTGCGTGTCAACATCCGCAAAGGCAAAGATGTCAGCAGGATATATCTGTGGTGCGAAGCATCTAAAAGCATAACTTGAGTCCCCAGGCGGACGGGAGCATGTGCACACACACACACACACACACATACACACACACACACACACTTGGCAGGGCTGGGAATCGAACTTACACCTAACTACCCTATCACTTTACAGCATGACGCATTTACAGAATGCGCTACTGAGATTACTAAACACAGCAGACCCACAGGCATTCTTCTAGGTGCGTGTCAACATCCGCAAATGCCAGGACGCCGGCAGGGATTGTATAGAGAGTGTATGATCAGACATAGTACTGTGTTACGGTAGACGTATACAACCACACGGCAGTGGTGTACTCGGGGCAACTATACATGTATGGAGCACTACAACAACAATACATAGACACAGTATGCACCACAGACAGTACACCCTTCCAGATAGTCACCCAGTGTGTACTCGGTAGGCATCCATCCTGACGTTGAAGACGGATATCCGTTGCCTGGATGACCACCATGGCAATACAGTATGTCAACGGCCATGCCGATGCACAGAGGGACATCACCGACACAAGGTGTCACTGGCCATGGCTGCACACCTGGTAATATACGTCAGTTCAGACTGTACTGCGTGTTGATCTACACAACGGCGTACTGGGCATGCTCACACAGCTGTTGCAAAGGGCCGTCTTGCATGCAGATGGAGTGTAAACACGGAAGGTCTCAGTTTTAACTGTACCGTGTGTCCATCTACACAACTGCGTACATGGACTGTACTGTGTGTCCATCTACACAACAGCATACTGGGCATGCTCACACACTTAGCTGTTGCAAAGGCCTGTTGTGCATGCAGATGGAGTGTACACACAGAAGGGCACAGTACAGAAGGGCACAGTAAGGTATAACTGTCCTCACGCACAGGGCGGCCACACATGCAGTGACCTGTACACACACAGCTGCCATCACAGCTGTCACAGATGCATGTCACACACGTACACACTGCAGTGTACACTGTAGCTGTCAAGTCATCACCATGTCATCGGTGCAGCACTACAAAGCCTTACAGTACCACAACACCATGTGACACATGACCACTGGGCTGTACAGAGGTGTACACCAGCTGTGCAGAGTACACATGTACCAACAGGGATCTGACAGGTGTTATGCATTGCAATGATACCAGTATACATGAACAGGTCAACTCAAGACATACCACAGCCCTTACACAGCTGTGACACATGACTTTTGCTGTACACCAATGAACACAAGTCTGGATATGTCATACATGTGATTGTGTGGATGTGTGCATGGACTGCACAAACAACACATACATACATAGCCTTTGATGTACCTTGTGCATAACACTGGCCTAATCAATGCTACACACGCAAATGGGAGATGGGTCCATGTCTGTTGAATGCTCACACTACATGGGGTAGCAATGTTGACCGGGACACATACCCTTGTACTGGTTGCCTGTAACACCCGTGATATCATACCACAGTCCATGTGTTATGTATGTCAACAAACATGTCCAACAATAGCAATGCATACAAACATGGCAGCAGGAGACACATGTGACATCTGTACTGTGCATGCAGCAACCATGCATGTGCAGTGGCCGATGTCCGTAACATAGTTGCACTTAACTACGACATGCAGTCGCAATGCAGACCCATCATTGACACCTGTATACGGTGGCATACAAACAGCACGTATGGAGGGATGTGTGCACATAAAGTGGTGAACCACCTGTGTAGATGTATGTGTGCAGGGGTGGCTCACAGTTGTGTCACACACCATCCTATCATGCCATGTGCAAACAGTACGCTATGTCGCTGTTACGTGACGGAGCTGACATAATGCATACACAGCGGTCAGGTGTTACCAACTATAGGTCACATGGCACCTGTAACACTTACAACCTCCTGTGTGCATATAGCAGCACATTTGCCAGATATAGCGTTGGTACACATAATGCAATCAATACCGCTGCATGTCTATCAAACGTGTCAACATATGGCAGGTGTATCATTCCCAGCACTGCCATGTGTGTCCGAATGTGTGACCAGAGATGCCACATATCGTGGGGAATATGTCCCAGTTGGTACACATCCCTGTACACCGTTGTAGAGATCTGTACATACCTCAATGTGGGAAGCCTGACGTCGGCTGGTGTGGTGCATCACACACATCAGCTGTCCGTATACACATGTGTGGTCACCACAGTGTGTGTGTGTCTGTATGTATGTCTGGTGCTTGGTGTGAGGGTGTATGCTAATATACAGTGTGAAATGATCACTAACCCCATGTGGTGACTAACCCGTAATGGTGATGCAGTGCACTACCCTGTTGATGCCATAGGTCCCAGCCATACTGGCTACCTGTGCATGTTCCTTCTCTGTGACACGTCGTGTGGGTGCATAGTACTGTGAGGGTGATGACCACCTAGGCAAGGGCCCCCACCTGAACACTATGGGGTGTGCGTTATAGTGGTGTACACCCCATGAATGTGGCCATGTTCCCACACTGTTACAGGGTCCTACTGCTGCACAGTGTGGCCTCCAGCTACCAAGTGACACCTCACATCATCATTGGCCAGACCGCTGTGTACAACCCCTGCACCATGTCACCATACCTGTAATGTGTCCTGCTATGTATGTCACATCTCTGTCCAGTGTAGCCTGTGGCACTGACTACATGCGTCAGGTGCAGTATATGTGCGGACATCTGTGTCATGTTGGTGTTTCCAACAGTCAGGTCAAGGGTACATGTAGCATGCTGATATTGCCAGACGTGCCTGTGAGTAATCCACAGTTACACGTGGGGGACTGCAAACACTACTACCTGTAGGCACATGCAAGTACACCATAGGAGGGAACCAGGGTATCACAACCAACATGGTGCTACGGATGTAACCGAGACACATACCATGAACACATCACAATGCATGCTGCACCTGCACTACATGGTATGACCGGTGCATGTCGACAGTACACAACCTATGTCACATACACATCTCTCAGTATTCACACACAATCACTGCAACATACACATCCCTCACTATGCATACACAGGTAATATTACATACACCTCTCACTATTCTGTTCACCCTGTGCATCATAATATTTGTGCATAACCCTGCACCGATGGTGTGGATGACAGGGATGCGGCACAGGCTTCGTCATATGCACAGGGTGATATGTTTGCCAGGGGCATAGGCTGCACCAATGGATAACATCATGTGTGTGTGTAAGGGCTGGTGAGTTGATTGGACATGTCTGTTCAGTATGCATGTGGATGTTGTGGAGCTCTACAGTTGTGTTTGCTGTGTGCGTGTATGTGTGTACACAGTTCTGCCATTTGTGAGGCCTACACAGGGTATAATTGACAGCCCCAGATTGTACAGACCAGGTTGTACAGCTCACTGTGTCCGTCCACAGCCACGTGACCTGTGCCTGCCTGGGGTTGCATGGGCACTACCAGGTGGAGGTATAGAGTGGCTACTGTCCATCGACACATGTCCGCTAGAACTGTGTCCCCACTGAGAACGTCCAGGGCCACGTCCATGTGGCCTGCTGTGTCCTGGTGTTGACAGCACAGCACCAGCTGCACTGCTACTGCTACCGGCAGTATGGTCACGTCGACCTACACTAGGCGGTGTTGCTGGCCTACGTCCACATGGCCTATGCCTCACTCCTACCAGATGTTCCAGCACAGACAGCTCCCGCTCATGGATTGCCATGCCTCGGTCAAGGATTCCGACCATTTCACCCAATCGCCTATCCAGAACATCAGCAATCTGCTGTTGAGCATTTGCCAATGCCTGGATGTTGTCATTTAGGGTATGGATAGCAGCCCTCTGCAGCCTCTGCCCTTCTCTGTTCTGCCATTCAGCACGTGCCTGTGCAGCCATTACAGTCTGGAACATGCATCTGGTGATACCAGCTGCTGCGCTCTGTCCTGCAGGTGCATGTCTACCAGAGGTCCTCCTACGAGCAGCACTGGCCACATGCCTGTGTGGCACATCTGCAGTCATTACACTGACACCATGGTGTGTAGACACACCATCTGTAGCCACCACACGTTCCTGTTCCATGCTAACAGATGATGACTGTCCTTCCTCTATGGCCACTGGTGATGCGGTATGTGTTGGCAGCAGAACTGTGTGCGGGAAAGAGGGGGACATAGCTGGGATGGTAACCATTGGCACAGATTCAGCCCCTGACAACCCTGCCTGTATCTCATGCATATGTTCATCACCGCTAGTATCTGTGGGGACACTAATATCAGATGGACCACAGGAGGGTAACACACCTACATCACCTGTGAATGCAAAGAAATACTGTAAAGTACAATAGACACACACACACACAGACACATACACACAGACACACACACACAGACACACACACACACACAGACACACACACACACACAAAGACACACACACAGACCCACACACACACAAACACAGACACAAACACACACACACACAGACACACACAGACACACCATGCATGTGATTTGTCAGATGGCATGCAGCATGCCTGTGATACAGCAGAGGGCATGCAGCTCAGACATTACTAGTGTTAGTAAGCATACCTCCCTGGGGTGGACACTACAGCAAGCAGGTGTCATATCAGTAGCCATGCAGTTCACACAATCATGGTAGTATGCATGCATCCCCATGATACACCATGTGGCCCAGAACAGGATGACCGTACGCATGGCTGATGTGACCTTGACATGTAATCTGCTGACGTCAATTAACATGCATACATGTCTGACACAATGGTGTCCTGACACATGTACAGCATCATAATGGGCTTCACATTGCAGTGTTGTGTGCATGCCCTACAGATAGAATGCATGTTTAGCAAATGTGCATGAGCATGGGAGGGTAGTGTGTGCCATCTACATTGCTATACAGTGTGAAGTACAGACACTGTACCATTGCATGTCATCATGAGGCATCTATGTTGCTGTAGAATGCATAATATGTACACATTGCATAGCCATAACAGATCGTATATGGTAGACTTCAGTGACACCTCCAGTAGCTGTGCACAGGCTTTTAGGATGTCCAGTGTACCAAATCAACTGTATAATCAGTCAACTAAGGCTATAATTGGACCATGTGTGGACAATGTGCAACAGAGTGTATACACATCACATGTACTGTGTGGCTACATGTCTCTGGCCATCCCCCATGGCCATGTGTGCACATGTTTTGGCCAAATGTGTGTGATGGCCATCTATCTCACATGTCTGTGTTGTCCCATATGACATACACCCATAGATGTCAGATATGTCACAATCCACAGGGCTATGCAGACAACGGGTTGTATGTTTGTTATGTGGGGTATTGGTCATGCAATAGTGTGACAGTATTGCGGACAGAACACTACGTGTCTGGGACATGTCAGGTGGCACATCACAATGTATGCACCCAATGCAGGGGCATATGACACAATGGTGACACCTGTGGGCTGCCCATATCACAGCTCACTGTGTGGTACTGTGTGCGTACCACACATGTTGTTCCAATGCATACTACATATGCCTCCATTGTAGAACACCTCCACCGTTGTATGCACAGCTGACCACACATGTCGCAATGACAAGTACTGTGGTTTCAAGTCGATGTATCATTTCGTTTGTATATATTGCACATGGGTGGCCTGTGTGAATGATGGGTGATGCGAAGTGCATATCATGACTGGAACAAGCATCAGGTGTGCAAGTGTTAACTGGCCACATGGCAGATAGATCTACACTGTAACATGCCTGATACTGATGACAGTCTCACCTGCAACGAACTCATGTCTGTGCGGCACGCCAGAGGTACCTGTATAGGGGTGACAAAGCAGTAGGAACATTATCCATGACTGTATGACAGCCACAGGTTGCACTGTGCATGTGAACACATTCACCTGTGTAATAGCATATAGTATGCATATGTGTGCATACACAGCATAACATACTGTAGTATGCAGCATGTGTGTCCACATACCTTGCATATGTTGTTACTTTACATAATGTGCAGTGACACATTCAACTAAATGGGATATAATAGCCATATGTGCAGTACTGACTTACCAGGCAACTCCAGGCTCATTGGTTGGGAGACACCCACCTCCATGATGGCAGCTAGTGTTTGTAGATGCTGTTCTGTGGGTGTCCCCAGACTGGCCAGTAGCTCCTCGGTGTGTGTGAGTGGGGGCTGGGTTGGTGGCCCACCACCTGTTCCACCTTGTTCCCTGGCGATTGCAGTGGCACGCTGTTTTGCATGTTGTATCAAGTCCGTGCAGTGTCTGTGCACCTGCTGGTAGGTGCAGTTATGGCCACCCACATCGTTCACCCTCCTGCGTAGATCCTGCCACAGGTCATCCCGCTGCTGGGCATGCTGTGGCACATGGCTGAACAACAAGTCATAGTTGTCATGGAGCTGTGGGATGAGGACATCATCTTCCTGGTGGCTGTATGCTGGGAGGCGTGTACGGGGCATTATCTGTAAGACATAATGATGGTGACAGGTCGCAGTTTCAGAGATGTACAGAAATACTGCTGCACATACATTTCTATGACATCTACTACATCTGCACAGTTATCTTTGCAAAGCATCATGACACTGACACGACTGAAGTGTTTGTGTCACACACATGTCACACCCATTATGCATTGGATATCATCACCATATATGTGTGTCACCTCATTACAGTGTTCATACTCCATGTAAATGCTGTCTTGCTGAGGGCATGTCTATTTGCCTGCACTTGTGTCGTTACCTATCTGTACATGCCTGGATGTGTCCACGGTAATGCTGTTGACCTGGATGCTGTGTATATGTCACATATCAACACAGACACAGCTGTAATGGACTTGAGCAGTGATAATGCACACATATGCATGGACACCTGTACATGCATGTGTTTTGCCATATACATCTACACAGCACTGTACAACTTTTCAACATCTTGCCACGGATCGCCTGTATTGCACATGTGATAGACATGGGACAATGGTTAGTCAGACGACATTTGCAGGGATGGTTATCAACCATAGCATGTGTGGGCACGGTTTCCAAGCTGTAACAGATAGCCATTATGCCACCGCAAGGTGCATCAGTGCCACATTACTGATCCAGTCAGTTGATAGTACATCTACCATGCGGCCATCACACCATGTATGACTGGGATGACATGTGCAGCTTTGATGGACAGGGTTGCATGGTATGGCGGGAGTATGTCACATATATGGCACAGGGATCTGTCCAGCCTGTGGCGATCCTAGTATTAGGACGGTGGCTGTCCATGACATATTTCTTATAGATCAGGATATGGACATGTAGCATGTCCATCATCATGGTGTAGCAAATGTCTTTCTGCAAGGTAGACAGCATGCTGCATAGTGGAGGTGATGTTTGTGAAGGCTGGTATCGCACATCCATGCATAGCCATTACCCCTTAAAGGTGGTATGTGATCCAATATTGGTCACCACAGTGCTGTATATGCATATCCAGTGATCTCCATGCTCATAGATGGCACCCTGACATGACATGGGTACCTCATATGACTACCTAAGGGGCCTGGAGATGTCACCAAGTCGAGGGGTGCACTGCACAGCACCATCCCTTACACAGTGTCCATAATGTTGACCACAGCCTAGGTAGTAGTTTATGGGTACAGGGATGTTCACCTAGCGGTGACAATGCTGGTATCATCCATCAGACTGTGCACATATGTCACACACCTCACCCACACAGCCTATTCTGTATGTTGTTCACAACACTGACACAGCTATACTGATAGGTCATGGCCATTCACAGCCTTACATACACAGATGCCTAACATTTGTCTGTGTGGTATGGGCTACAATGAGGGTGAGGTACAACACATTAACCCTGTTCTACTGTAGCTGGCACTGGTGTGATGTGCACATGTCACTCTTGCACCTTTTGTAGTTGTGAGTCTGTCAACAGGCCACTGGTGGAACACTCCTGTGACATACAAAGGTATTTGTAATCAAACATCCGTGCTGTCTTGTATATCTGTACTGCTAACATCTACAGTGATAATGGTTCATGGACATGCACACCATACTCAGCAGGGTTATAGTGCGGTGCCACCCAAAATGACTGTCATCACCACTTGTGGGTTGATATTATCCAACACCCTATCTGTATTGTATGGTCATGCTAGGCACTTGTTCAGGACTTGTGAGCATGTCTTGAGCTACTGATTACTATAGTACCCATTCCACACCATTTCCCACAGGTACACTGGCTGTCCTACACTTTCCAGCTTGCTTATGGTACAACAGCTGTTGTACACATGTAACGCACATATCCTGTGGGACATGGTTGTATATACAGGCATGTCCAACTGTCACGTACCAGTGCTACTGCCTGTCTGTATGAGGGATATGTTGTACATGTGGCAATAGAGCAATTGTCTCATGTACACATTCAATGCTCACCTCCCAACATACGACACTACAGCCTGTGGGGGATGCACTTCTGCAGCTGTGCTGGGAGCATAGCTCTCAAGTGTACCTCATTATGATGAATGTACCTCATTTGGGGTCTTAAAAGGTGCATGTTCCTCAAGGTTCCACATTGAAAGGGTCTGTCACACATTCATTGTTGGAAATTGTTTACCTGCTAGCCATGGCTAAATAGATGGGAATCATATTAATTCATTAGAATATCTTTTTTATACGTAAAACCAGCCTATTTTAGCCATCATATGCCCTTCCTAGTTGAAGCTGTTAGTAAGCCATTTGTAAGTGTTCCACATTTTGCCCATTTGTCACACATTATGAGGGCTAATGTTCCTCATTTTGGGGACAGGAGGTTGACAGCTATGGCTGGGGGTAATGCTGTCACCAACCCTGACTGCACCTGACAGTCATTTGGGGATGTGTAACATTCACAACACACCCCACCCATCACATAGTCTCACATGATCTACACCACTTACACCACTGGCCACACCTACGAGGACAACTTGTGCAGTACATCTCCATACTCAGTGTAGGCACCAGAGGTAGCCCCCATCATGGAAGACAACATCACCAACTTATAGCCCACAGACTCATGTGTGTTCATCACATACAGCCAATAGGGAGTTATAACATTCACAACACACCAGTCATAGGTGACTCTGCAGGGAGTCACACTGCAGTTCCACACAGCAGGCTACACAAGGCGATAGTCGCTTACATCTTGCTATTGGGTAACTGCTTCTGCAACATAACCTATGCACCCATGCCACACCTCACCAGGTACGATGTGACTGTCATTCTCCATGTTAGTGTGACTGCCCTGCGATGCCACTTCACAGACTATGTGTGCAGGGACATGCAATAGCTCACCAGTCTTATAGCCCTGCGGGTGTGGGCCAAGCCCTGGGGAGCATTTTGCATTCATCCGGACACGATACCACTGTACAATGACCGACTGTGTTACTTCAACAGTTGCCTATGCTCCTATTGTCATTCCACAGGCATCTGGTATCTGTCCGCTTTGACTGACCTGGTCAAACACAATGCTGTGGCACAGATGACTTGCACCTGTCAGCCCTGGGAGTACAGCTCACATGTAAGGTTCTTGCTGCTTCTATACTGCCTGTCTTGCACAGTTTCCAATAACTGTCACCGGTAGAACAGCAACTGGCAAGCACGACATGGGGTCATGTGACACAATACTTGCATCTTCCTCTGTGACGCACGCAGGCAAGGCACACCTTATAATGCATCACTCAAACATTTCTGCAGTGACTGGGACCTGCCTCTAGGCTCTGCAGAGCACACCTGCAATGACAGGTTATAGACAGACCATACCTTTCAGGCACATACCTGGACCGGCACACCCACAGCTGAGGGGTTCCCATATCCCACTATGTTGTGCACACATCCTGGCTAGTTACTTAGCACAATGCATCAGTGGTGCTCCACATGCAACTAACTGGGTCCGGGACCATTATACACATTGTAACATGCTACAGGGTCAACATCATACCCCACAGTTAACATACCTTATTTGTTGGTATATTGGACAGTGGGCCTCAGACAGCTACTACTGATGTGTGACTGACACTACCCCACACTTAACTGGGATAGCCACTCATGTACTGACACATCCATGAGTCATAACCTCCGCTCTGCTGGATCAACCTATGCACACCACCTCCAAGACCTACATTAACCTTGACATGAACACTACCACCATGTGACTGGTGTTACACACCTGGGGTTATCCCCTCATTGGTGGATTCTAAACACATTCTAATCAACCTTGTTAGACACATCCCGGCACCATACCCATCACAGCATACACAGTACATGAGTACTACAACACCTACTACAGACGTCTGCTGACAGCGGTTGTTAACATCATGACACCCGTGCAGATGGACAATGCACATACAAATGCTGACACATACCCCAGTGCACTTCATTAGCATGTACACAACTGCATGGATCATGCTATTCCACACAGAGCCATGATGGTACACACCAGATAACAGATGCCACTCTGGTGGTCATGTTCCATGGACATATGATGTACAACAACAGGTGTAGGCTGGTGCACAGTGGTGTACATTCCCATGGGTGGGGTGGCTCACTGGTCAGCCGTGGTAGGGCCACAGGGTCCCTCATCACATACTCCAAGACTAGCTAGGTGAACATGACTGCGACACATTCCGGGGTGTACCACCAGGCATTATGGTGGTATGTCAGTAGTCGATGGCAACACCCACATCTGCTGTCACATACCACAGTCACTCAGGGACATTACAGACCCAGGTGATGTTGGCAACATGCTGGAGGATGGATTCAATGCTAACATTACACCCTCTCACTCACTACAGGGACACAATCCATACAGGAACATTGTGGTGTCCCTGTGGTCACACCTACACAGTACTGACCTGCACTCTATATGTCCTGGGACACTGGCCCCATGTCACCTTCCAACATCCCAGGCTGTGATGTCCACCAACCTCTGAATGACATGTCTCCCCACTAGGCCACCATATTCAGTAATAGCCTTGTTTCAGACATTGTAGCCCCTGAATAGCACACAGCAGCATTTATCACACTGCATACAGGTGGCACCACAATGCATGAGTGGGACTATAGTCCTACACACCTGCCTGGACTGTTCTGCATGGCTATGGGGCACATCATCAAGGACGTCATTCACAGAGACATTGTTGGGCTCCCGTCCGTTGCTGCCACCCAGGTTGGGTTTTTTAGAGCAAGAGCATGGCCCCTACACATGGTGGACTCCTTTCATACAGTTACCAGGGCAGTTGCTGATGGTATGGGAGTCCACACATCCTACATTGTCCTCTCACTGCCTTTCAGCACCATTCTCCATTCTGGTATTGACAACATACACATCCACCTGCACATCATACCCTATCTCTCAGGATGTTATGCAATGTGTCTCATGAACAGGACACACACAGTGAGGCCAGCATATCATAGTACCTACTACATGTCAGGTACATTTGGCATACCACAGTCCTCAGTCATAGGGCCCGTCATGTTCAGTATATGCTTCCCTGTGGTACAGGCTAGCACAGGGGACTTTCCCTGCCTAGCTTTCAAACCCCTGCATACAAAGCACCATGATTGCTCCACCAGCTGATACTGACTCCATCCATATGGGTGTCGCTGTGACAGATACATGATATGACTATCATGGCATCAAGCTGCATGACACAAGGTGCATGAACATCACCTTTGCATTACACCATTCACCCAATGACTATCACATGGGTGGTAGTCCCCTACATACATATCACATTGTACATGTTTGCAGTACACACATATGTAGCACCCACTCCTGTGGTTACCGTATTGCCACTGTGGCGTGGATATCCTTCTACGTGGCCACACCTATCTGTACTGGGTGTGTAGCTGGTACATAGGCACCCACTGTACCTCTGAACTCAAGACATCTACACACATTCAAGGGTACACCACCCCATTTAGGGTGTACCTTACACAACAGCTACAGCTTTACATACCACAACATTAACACGCCATGACGTTTACTGAGCTCCGACAGTTTCAGTATGCGGCTGCACTATGGACACTACATCTGTACACATTTGCATACTACATACTCAGGGGTGACCTCTGCTGATCAGACAGGGCCCATGTCCACAACATTATTAATGGATATACTCCTCATACGTGACATAAGTAAAAGCCACTGTGAGCAACATGCTCATCGATATGTGCACACAGGCCACAATGAGTGGGATGTGCTTGAGGGTTACATTCCCAAACCAGACACTCACCATGCTTTGGAACATAAGTCCTATGTACATCACGCAGGGACACTCAGTAGCACTGTTCATGTGATACCTCCCTTGGTGGTTGGGAGACACATGTAAGCCTGGGATCACTGCAGTGGCTGTACTGTGCAGAGGTGCAGGTGACACATGGCTCTGCTGTTCACAGGACACTACCCTAGAGAGGTGCCACTAGTGTGAACACTGTAGTTGTGCTTACACATGGACTTGCCAGACTGCATAGTACCCCACTATGGACCTGTGAAGCTATTACATGTCCTTTGTGCATAGTTACTTGGTAGCCCTTCCATTTAGATTAGCTGTCATGCTATTACAATGTCCCATGCCTACAAGCCATATGTATCCTGTTATTGTACATGCCGATAGACAATACCTGTGGTATGCATGATATGCCTGTTATGCTGTGTAGAATATCTGTCATATCTACCAACAATATTATACATTACACATATTTCACATAGTATCCCATAATGCAAAGCATACTTGCACAGCGGGACCACCTTAGAGATGTCATTAACGTTATATGCCCATACACATGCGTGCTGTGACAGTATATCAACATATGCTATCCCCTGCTATGGCACGTCCTTGTTTGACATGCCCTACCACTGACGGCGGGTTGTATGGAATTGTTCTGTTTAACGCCCTCATGTGGCATCCCTTGTGGTGTCTGTGCTGTGTACCTTGTGTCCCACTGCTGGACACACAGTTTCTACAAGCGTTAGTATGCTCAGCAAGACATCACTACATAAATACCTTTCCCCACTTTATGCATTGCGGACACGTTTAATTAATGCAAACCAGGCTATACATACAGTAAAACTAATTAATACAGATCATGCTATACATAACCTTACATATCGGGTGTTCTACATACCTTGTTATCGTTACGGCGTTTTGTTTCTATCTCTCTCACAGTGTTTCAACTGGTGTTCAGTATGAGCATATGGTTTGAATGTCTGGCAAGTCATCCTTATATACGTCAATACCTGTAACATGTGGATTCATCCCGCCAATTGGTGTTCCTGAGTGACTAATTACTTGCATATCAGCTGTGCAGCTACTCCATTCGCCAATTACATGGCAACAGTGGGGTATAATTGAATTCTCCACTTGGGCGTTGCCTATTTGCCCTACCTTCGGGGAGATGGTCTGTATTGTGTTTTGTTATGTGTAATTGCAACTGCTATGCATGGAGACAAGTATACTTTGGATTCATGTCCCCCGTGGATTGTGTGTGACAGGTAGAGTATTTGGTTCAACATGTGGGTGTACCTGTCATCCCAATGTCTGATAACGGAGTATTGCAAACAAAACCTGTAACATGGCTGTTTGTTCCATTATACAACGCCTGCAATTTTGCATGACGCCTTTAATTGTGTCTCTCACATGGTATGTTGAGGATTCTGCAGATGTAATTGACTGACTGGATGTTTGTGCTGCTATTACAGTCTGTATTGCTTTAGTTTCTAGTGTGGGGGATGTCGGTGGGTGTACGTAGCATATACAGGTTTGTGGGCCTTGCATTTCTACATAATCCGTATATATGTATGTGGGCTCCGTCCCTAATTAGAGAGCTAACAGTTAGTAGATTTATGTTACGGGATTGTACATTGGGCCGTTGTTAAATGGTTTCTATACCGTCTGTAGGTGAACTTGCTACTTGTATACCTCTGGAATTGCAGTGATATATCAAGGGATATGTGTAAGTGACAGCTATCCCTTGTATTTCTGTCCAGATATTTGCAGTCATTGCGGTTGTGTTGGTAAAAGAGCCTGTTTGCCATGGGTTGCCACCTTTTCATATGGTCATTGTTGGACAGTTGTGGGACACACAGCGGTGTTTACAGGCCAACACGTAGCCACGGTCAGTACACAGGTTAGCACATACTTTTATCCTCAATACATACCTATTGTTGTGGGACTTTGGCTACTTATCATATTGCATGTAACATTTACGTTTCTTACATACAGGCATAACTATTAAATACGACTATTACATTATATATGGGACATATTAATGTCCTACCATCTCAGACATTTGCCCTTTGTACTGTTTTATGTCAGGACACACCTGCCCAGGGTGGGGCTGTCCCACCTACTGTGGGACAGGTAGTAACCATATGCCTACGGCTAGCTATACCCACACCTATCGTACTGATCTGCCTCTGACTTGGCACTAAAAAACACATGTTGCAGACACACACACACACATTACAGTCACACAGAGATGCACACAGCACCCTTAACGCACACTTACACAGACTATGGCACTCACAAACACAGTTGAACATGGTACCTACGTGGACCGCAACACCGGCAGCAGTAACTAAATGTCCCTTCATATCATCATACTATTACTCACGGCTGTACTGTTCCGGTACTGTGTTCTATCAGTCTTTCAGCCTCGTGGTTACGCATGTCAGTATGTTACACATTCCATAGTTGGCGGTATCCTATTTATTTGTACCTCCAAGGTGTTATGAATATCGTTGAACTATCTATTATATTTGCAGATATCGCTGAATCCATCTATATCAACATATATCACTCCATTGCCCTTTCTATCTGTATTATATATATGCATATGTGTACACATATATATATATATCTACATATATATCTCTCTCTCTCTCTGTATATATATATATATATATATATATATATATATATATATATATCTATATATATATATATATATATATATATATATATATATATGTATATATATATATATATATATCTGGCGGGGAACATGACAGGCACACAGCACCACCATATGCTGTAAGGCTCATGTACTGTTCAGGTGTTGGCATTCCGTGTTCCACTAGCTGTTGTGTTTACAATGTTTGAGGGCTGCCTATGTAGGAGTGACACATTGGGCCACCTATACATTACAATTTACAGGTGGTCATGTTTGTGTGCCATCCATTTTACTGTGTGTGCAGGTGGAGAGGTGTCAGTCCGTAGGGGCCTACACTGTCAGAGTATGTGCTATACGTTCCCTCTTTGCCAAGACGTAAGCATATTGGGCATGCCTCCGTCTGCCTACTGGGGCTGGCACAGTGTGTTCATGGTCTGAATCCCTCTGTGCCTGTAATGGCCTTGGCAATTGTGGTGGGCTATGAGGGCCTTCACCATTTTGTCCCTGCTGCAGCTGCTTCCGCAGGAAAGAGAACTATTGGAAAAGCTTAGTAAGGATTTTACCTTGAGGGTCATGGAGCCGGATAAAGGTGGGGGGACGGTTATAATGGATAACCATCTGTACCAGTCCAAGATGTACGATATTTTGCATGATTATGATAAATACACCTCGGCTTCCCTCAATGAAATCCATGTGTCCTATCGTAAGATAGATCTGGCCATTCAGGATTTATTAGACCAGGAGGTGATTGAATTTCATACTTACACCTTTCTTTCCAATCCCGATCCTAGGGTACCCTTGATATTCGGGATACCCAAGGTGCATAAAAATCCCTCGGACCCGCCATTGAGGCCTATTGTAGCAGCTCAAGGCTCCAAGACCCATAATATTTCTAAATATGTGGATTGGAAACTTAAAGAGTTGTGGGGAAGACAGGAATATATTCTTAAAGATTCATGGGCCTTTTTACGTAGCATATCACCCCATTTATTTGAGAAAGAAATAGTATTTTTAACCATTGATGTGGTTGACCTCTTTTCCATTATTCCTACTGACCTGGGACTGGAGTGGTTGGAGGAAGCCTTATGGGAGTGCCCCCACATTAATAACAATGATGTTCATGCTATCATTGAGTTATTAGGACTGGTGTTAAAGAACAATTTTGTTTTCTTTGCCGGTGAATATTTCCATCAGGTAACGGGGGTCTCCATGGGGGCCAATTGTGCTCCAACCTACGCGGACATTATTATGTATATATGGGAGAAGAAGTTTATTATGAACAGTCCTTTTTCTAATAATTGGAATTATTATTGTAGATTTCTCGACGATATATGTATTTTTTGGAATGGCCCAGTGGGGGATATTGAGAAATTTATTCAATATATACATACTACCACGACATTTTTAAAGTTTACCCATCAAATAACCTACGATAGCGTAAATTATCTGGATGTGACACTTACAAAGGAGGGGGAGGGGGTTAAATCTTGTATTTACAGAAAACCCACCTTCTCCAATGGGTACTTACATTACCTGAGTTCCCATCCACGCTTTCAGAAAAGAGGAATCCTCAAGGGGCAGTATGTTCATGTTTCTCGAATGACCTCTTCGGATCAGGATTTCAGGTTAGAATGTGAAGTGTTAAGATCTTTATTTTTGGAAAGGGGATATCCTATGCAAATGGTAATGTCTGTACAAGAAGAGGTTATTGCAGTCCATGATACTAGGTTTGGCCCAATTTTAGGAAAAATGTATATAGGTAATGAAGGTGGTTCCCCTAAGAGTAATGTAGAAAAGTTTTCTGGTAATTTTACCTTTATTACAAATTTTAGTGGTAATGCAACCCACCTTAGAAATATTGTTGAGAAGGAGTGGCACATGTTTCAGGAGTTAACTGACTTGGATACATTTAAAGATAGGCAGATAAAAACTATATTTAGGAGGGGACAAAACATGAAAAGATTGTTGGAACAACAGGAGTACCCTTTGCAGACATCATGAACAAAAATAGGTACATATAAGTGCGGGTGTTGCTCCTCCTGTAAATATGTAATACAGGATAGTCATTTATATTTGGAGAGTCGAAATAGGGACATCAAGGCCATGGGTTATTATAATTGTATGTCCAGTGGATTAGTATATTTGGCTATATGTCAAAACTGTCCGGCGTTTTACGTCGGAAAAACTGAACGACAATTTAAAAGGCGTATATACGAGCATATTTATGACATTGCCAAATTTAAAATTACTAATGCACTTTATAAACATACTACTGTATGTGAAGGTGCAAAATTTTTGTTTTTTGTAATTGAGACTGTTCCAAGGGATAAAAGGGGTGGACCCTGGGAGGCGAGGTTAGCCCATAGGGAAACATACTGGCAGATCCTATTGGAAGCTACCAAAGCGCCTGGGTTAAATGAATCCATTTCTATAGTGCCCTATCTTAAGTTAAAAGCCCGACACATTTAATTAAGGGCTTAGTAAAAATTAATTATTAATGGAAAATTATTGTTTTTATTTACATTTGATTATGGGTGTTTTGAAATATGTGTATACATGTAATTATAAACATTTTATTTAATTTTATGTGTTTAAAAATTTTAAAGATGGTAGACAAGTTATTAATTTAAATGTGATAACATAATTGTTTGATTGAATCCATTAAGGGTGGGTATTTAAACTGTGAAATTTTGGATGTGTTTTATCTGATGAAGTCGCTTTCCAAGACGAAAACGTGTGTTGTGCTTGTTGCTGAAGTTTTTTGCACGTTAATAAATTATATTCACTGCCTTATCGTGAGCTTGTTTTTGCCCTGGTGATACCGGTCTGGTGTGGCTGCTTTCCTTGGTGATATCAGTTCATTTGCAGCATTTTCTTGTGAGGTGTACGCATGTCAGTATGTTACACATTCCATAGTTGGCGGTATCCTTTTTATTTGTACCTCCAAGGTGTTATGAATATCGTTGAACTATCTATTATATTTGCAGATATCGCTGAATCCATCTATATCAACATACATCACTCTATTGCCCTTTCTATCTGTATTATATATGCATATGTGTACATATATATATATATCTACATATCTCTCTCTCTCTCTCTATATATATCTATATATATATATATATATATATATATATATATATATATATATATATATATACATATATATATATATATATATATATATATATATATCTGGCGGGGAACGTCACAGGCACACAGCACCACCATATGCTGTAAGGCTCATGTACTGTTCAGGTGTTGGCATTCCGTGTTCCACTAGCTGTTGTGTTTACAATGTTTGAGGGCTGCCTATGTTGGAGTGACACATTGGGCCACCTATACATTACAATTTACAGGTGGTCATGTTTGTGTGCCATCCATTTTACTGTGTGTGCAGGTGGAGAGGTGTCAGTCCGTAGGGGCCTACACTGTCAGAGTATGTGCTATACGTTCCCTCTTTGCCAAGACGTAGGCATATTGGGCACGCCTCCGTCTGCCTACTGGGGCTGGCACAGTGTGTTCATGGTCTGAATCCCTCTGTGCCTGTAATGGCCTTGGCAATTGCGGTGGGCTATGAGGGCCTTTACCATTTTGTCCCTGCTGCAGCTGCTTCCGCAGGATCATATTATGTAGCATGGCACATACTATGACAATGTGGGCACACGTGCCTGGAGAGTACTGCAAGGCTCCACCAGATGTATCCAAGCACCGGAACCGTGATTTCAGAATCCCGAACACACGCTCTATGATGATTCTGGTTTGTGCGTGTGCCTCATTATGGCATTCTTGCATGGGTGTGTGTGCATTTCTGATGGGAGTCATCATCCACGGATCCAGTGCATAGCCAGCATCCCCTACAAGATGGCCATGTGGGATGTCCCCCCTGACAAATACCTGATCCAGCTGTGAGGCATGCCAGATATGGGAGTCATGGTAGCTTCCAGGGCTGCCAGCACACACATCCATGATAATGCCCTGGGGATTGCACACGACCTGGCAGTTGATGGAGTGGACTCCCTTGCGGTTTATGTAGCGCCTACCATGCTCACTGGGTGGTGACTTGATTTGTATGTGCGTGCAGTCTATCGCACCCAGTACCTCCGGGTAGTGTGCCACACGGTGGAAGTGGCGCATATTGCTGGCTAACTCCTCCTGAGTTCAGCGGAAGTATATCTGCTCATTGGAATGTGGTAACATAGCATCCAGGAACTGGTGTAGTACCCTGGATGCTGATGCCTGTGAGATCCCCATTATATCTCCAGTTGGCCTTTGAAAGGTACCTGTGACCAGTATTCGCAGGCTTACACATACCATCGTGTCCACTGGGATGGGTTCCCCTCTGTTTTCTGGTTCTCAGGCATGGCCGGCACAGCTCCACTATTTGCTGTAAGATGTCCCTGTCCACTCTGTAATGCTCTACTATCTCCAGGTCATGTAGCCCCTGGTAGGTTACCTTTGGTCTGAACACTCTCCTTCTCCTCCGAGGCCTGCGGTGGTTGTCGGCATCATCCTCCACAACACCGTCAGTCTCTAACACATGCTGATGAATCACAGCTATGGCAGCTCCCAACATGTACATTTTAAAAGTTCCCCGTGTGTTTACACCTATGGTGCAGTGTTTGGGAATACACAGGTGTGTGTAGGGTGCTTTCACACTTTATACTATTGTGCTGTGAACACCGATGATGTCATAGGGTGTGTATATACGATTGTAGCTACAGGGTATCTTATGTGTTTTACTGCCGGAAATACTATTGTGGTGCCTTTGGTGTTGAATTACATTTGGCTGCCGTGGATTACCTCTTGACCTTCCCTTTACATTTCTGCACGTTGCACCTACCATTTTCTGGCATGCATCCTGCAGCCTACTTTCATTTGTACTTTCCTGGACCTGGCGTATCTTGCGTTATGTGTGCTACTACCGGTCTGCTGTTGGTTTGCTTTGCTCTGCTGTGTCAGGTCTCCTATCTTTGCAATCCAATACCTCCCCTCCTTTCTTTGCATTCCAATGCCTCCCCTATCCTGTTTTGCAGGTTTCTGCAAGCAAACTTGTCAGCTGCCGTCGATTGGCCATCGTGGGTTGATTGGTGTTGATTGCTCATTAGTACTCCAATTACCCTACTTCAGCATTTCCTTCTTTTCTTCCTCTGACCTTCCTGTTTGTGCTATTGTTCGTGGCGCGTGCGTCCGATTACTGTGTTTTGGGCACGCCATCCCGTACACATTACGCGCTTTTGGGCACCATGTGTGCTCTCAGCTAAACGATTCTATACCTTCCTCCCCACCCCTGTCCTGCAGCTTTGCTTAGCAACGGACAGGCCAGATTTGCATTGCTCCAATGTGCTTACTGCTATGGTGGCACACCCCTCTGCTAATGTCATGTATCTCCTCTGAGCCACTCCTCGATGTTATACCACTGCGCCGTATGGTACAACTTTCATCCGGCGGGACATTTGCGATTCAGTATTATCTGCCTCATTTGCATGGCATTGACTACTAATTCATAGTTACCGCGCCGAACACTATCGCAGGCCCTTAGCAACCCTTGCACCTTGGTTGTGGTGTTCCATGCCTACCATTGTGTATTATGCTGTAAACCTGATTTCTATTACGTTGCGATTTTATGACATGTTTATATTATTTCTTTATGTTACAGCTTCCGCACACATGCCCTGCGGTTGTGCTGTGCGTTACTGTGGACATGACATTAAATGTTGTTATTTACATGTTGTGCATCTTTTCTTATGCTATTGGCTGTGTATTTCGCCATTGGCATATGTTAACGTTGTGATACCTGGGTCTGGCCCGCTTCCATAGCTCCGATGTCCTGTTTGGGAAATTGTAAACCGTGTTTTTTGGTTTACATTTCCGTGGGCTTACTCTACGCCTGCACCACTTCATGAATCACTATATGCCTTCATTTGCATGGTGCGACACTGCGCATGGGGTGATTAGCATACCTACACCGGGGGCTGTGCAGTTCTGGCATACGCCGGTAGTGCACATGGAATTGGATCGTACCTGAATCGCTCAACGGCCATATTTGGCATTATACCACCTACGCTATGCCTGCGCCTGGCGCGAGCTTCATGAATCCCAGGGAAGATCTTTTCTTTATAATTGCTGTCTATGGAAAATAATTTTCTAATCACCAGAAAGGTGCTTGCACTATCTTCATATTATGTGCACCAAAGAAATAAAACTCCTGATACTACAGGTTTCCTGAGAAACTTTCTATGCGTGTTATTGTCTGACATATTTAGTTTGGACTCTAAGAAATATAAAAGGTCATGCATAATTAAAGACTGATGAAATCAATTGTGCAAATTTAACATAAGCTACCATTAGAAAATATATAACCATACATGCATCACTGCTAAAAAAATGGAGGATGGTTTATTTTTTCTAAGTTACCTTTACTGCAAATTAGTGATATGGCAGTACAAGCAGTATGTGATTAGAGGATACAGTGGATTTCTACCAATGAAGTCTACTGTATTGCATTATGTAATTAAAACTGATATCTAGTTTAAGCAACTCAAACCAAGCAGCCACCCCACCACAGCTTTCACATCTCAGGCTTTAAGGTAATAACCCTAAAATATCAGACTAGCACGTTAAATTCGTCTTGTATGGATACTGAAATCCATTAAAAAGTAAAGAACTTGTGTGCAGTGAAAAAACTATGAACATTGGAAGCACTACCTCTAAAATCAAAGTGTATCGTGGGTCACACCATTATGGTCCTTCAGAGGAAGAATATCCAGTAGTGACAAGTGACCCTCTCAGCCGAAATTGACACCAGGATTCTGTTTGAGTCTCTGGTAATGAATAGGTTACCAAAACATCAGTGCCCATGGCAGA
This sequence comes from Protopterus annectens, assembly GCF_019279795.1. Taxonomy (NCBI): domain Eukaryota; kingdom Metazoa; phylum Chordata; order Ceratodontiformes; family Protopteridae; genus Protopterus; species Protopterus annectens. Next base: position 1,446,223,430 of record NC_056733.1, read on the forward strand.
TACGTCTTTTCAGTCATTATGCTTGTACATTTGTACATAGCACAGGACTAGAAACACAAAGCACTTTTATACTGTATTTCATGGTGAGACATAGCAAGTGCCTAATCACTAAGCTAGGTTGAGATTGCTACCCATGGAAATACGTAAGAAGTCCTCTAGGTCATATTTATATGTTCTATTAAACATATGGGAAACTTTTTCTTAGTTGTCTTTTACGGTAGACTGCTGCTGCTATTGCCGTGTTTGTTTCACTTCTGGTGTACTTACCCCAACACGATCTATGATGTTACTTAAACTCTATTAAGATGTTTGAAACAAATCAATAGACGTATGCTATAGTTGAAATGCATGTTATTTTTTCCTCTGTCCAACTTTTACATACCCATTTCCTATGTTTTCTAGCTTGTTATAAATGTTTTTGTTCATTCAGATGCATTTAAAAAAAAAGAAAAAAAAAGGAAAAAAATACAGCCTATATATCAAAGACTGTCTGCTTAGAAGAGTTAGTAAGAAATAAAATGTAAAATGGAAGTTAAACAATGCTGTAACTTGAATACCTGAAGCTAGTGAACATCTGTGCAGCAACAGCTCAGTCATTTACCAAGCTCTCAACTTTTCCACTCAGTAATGTTCTACAAACCTGATAAAGTAAGAAAATGTAAATTAATATGATTTTATGAGGAAGAAATCTATGAATGCAATGCCCAGAATATAACTGTCACCCTCACTTATTTATTTTCAAGCAAATTCAGACAGCAGAGAATAATAGATGCCAGTAATAAGCAATAAATTGGTCTGCATTGCAACATTATGATTACTATCTGTGTGTCTAATACCTTGGGCAAGCAGCAAGCTAATTTTCAGTCTTTAGCTAAAGCAGGCTGCAAGACAAATAGTGTTTTTTCTTCCTAGTTGGTATTTTCATATTTCACTAAAATGAAGCATCAGTGATGTCCCAGCTAGATAACAAGAAGCTTAAATGTTGCTAAAATAAAAATTTGAATAAATATTTGCATGCAAGCATTATGAAGATTGCTGTGCAGATTTCCCAAAAGACAACAATATTTTCTAACCTCAGTGTCTAAAAAAGATAGAACCCAGTAAGGATTTTCAGCATTAACAGTCAACATCAGATATGATGAGCATATATCAGAACTCATCAGTATACCTAAATCCTCCTGACTTGGTCCAGCAATGGATTCTTATAATAATTTTTTACCTAAAAACATCATAAGCACCACTGTAAGTTACGCCCCCAAGCAAGGAAGAGCAAGGATGGATACTGTGATAATTTCAGTTTAAGAGTAGGGACCACAAAAGAACCTGATAATCTAAGGTTCCTAGAGCCTAAGGGCTAACCTTCTATGAACCTATATGTTAATACAGCATGCTTTCTCACTACTACCTGCAAAAGACAGCCACCTTCTGTGTACATCTCTGATGACGTACTTTGACAAAACTGAAACAAAAAACATATAGAACATATTTGCTGTCAGACATATGTAAATGTAATGCTTCTTTACCCTCACCCAAAAGACAGCCATCTGTACATCCATTTGATGTTCGATTGGGAGTAAAGTGAAAAAAAATAATTACAGTATTTTTTCCATTTCCATTCCAGCTTGTTATTTCTAGACAGTACATTGACCCTATACAAGATTAATGTCCCCTTCTACACCCCTCTGAAACTTGTGACGAAAGTTAAAGAAGTGAAGATTGTGCTGTCCCCAGCTCAACACAAGGGTTGTGACCTCTGATGTTTGGGGTGATGTTAATGAAATAATGACATCATATCTGGCTACCTACACAAGCTACAGCTGCCATCTGTGTACACCTCTGAGCAGGGCTAGTTTTAGACCAGGTGAATTTCATTGTAGAGGCCACTACTAAGTTCATCTTAAAATCCCCTTATACAGCCTTGGTATGTGGGGTCCACCAGCTCCCCAGGATATCTGAAAGGATATTCTGTGCAGCATTTTATGTATTTATTTATTTATTTTTGAGATGACTGTTTAAACAAAGCAATTGACAAAAGGGTCATCATATTTCATACAGACAACCCACAACAAGCAGTTATAGCCACTTCTGTTTACAATTCAGATGTCAGATTATGATAAAAGAGGATTGCCATATAATGCATTTCACCTTTGTTCCAAACAGGTGCTGCACATTAAAATATTCCAAGATGGTTCACACAAATCACATTAGTCCTGCAAAGCCAGAATAATAAGCAAGCAGCAGGCATCTATACTGAGTTAATGCATATTGGTTCTGTACCTTGCCACTTGCCTCAGAGCCGACTGTATTCATGTATGTGAATAACTTGTGAAATATCTGGATCTCCTGCCTTTAATCTACTTTGAGTTTGCGGATAATATATACTATACTGATTATCCAGCTCTGACTGTTAGCTTTAGTATTTAAAAGTGTGGTAGTACATAGTCATCAGTAAACTGTTGTTCTGCTGAATACTCGTTTGTATTTTTAAAAGATGCCATTAGACACAGAACTAGTACGTAAGGCATGACAGTACTCAGTCACTACCACATTGTTATGCCTGCTCAAACCTGATTTTTCTTTTGGTTTCGGTTTGCTAACAATTCATTACGATACAGAACGAGTAGGAAAGGGGTGGCATTAGACTGTGTTACTAAACTGTTATGCTTGAGAAAACTTTTTTCTCTTATTTAGACATAGTTTGTTACTTCTTATCTAAGACACATAAATAGCTCCTATGATGATAGTGTTGAGTATGAGTCAGGAAAGACTTCCTTGGCTATTATTGTCTGTTTTACTGATAATGTAATTTACTGCTGCTGGTTACAAATTGTTTGCATGTAATTATTTCTACTCCTGTTGTCACTATCTATCTTTTATATAGGTTCATAGATTCATAGATTAGTACTAGGCTAACTGCCCTTTTGGGTCAACTGAACCCTAGCCATTTACCCCATGTGAGAATCAAACCCTGCTCCTTGTGTCTTTAAGTTAAACACCTTAACCATTATGTCATCTCATTTGTTACACTTGTTACTCCTCTGCCTATACTGCTACCTAACCTTGTTCGCTCTACTGCATGTGGGCGGTAAAAGTGTAGGGCCCTACACACAGAACTTTTGCTCTGCCTTATCTCCTAACTGGGTGTATTCTTCTTTGATAGTAGTGGGTAATGGTCCTTCCTTGTCTATGTTTCTGGAGTCTACACCTCTTATGCTATCTGTGCTAAGCCTCCTTCCTGACCAGTCTATCTTGTTTCTCTCTTACCCTTCCCTTTCTTCTTCTTCTGTACCTCTCCATATTGCATTATCTTTTTTCTGAGGTTTTGTGATTTTTTTTCTTGTTCTTTTTTTACAGACTCCTGCCTGGGTGCTCTCTTATTTTTCTTGCATAAGTCAAGTACACCCAAGTCAGGAAACAAAACAAACTCCAGAAACTACCTGTACTAATAACCTGTGAAGGCACCTCTACCAGGCAATGCGCCTTCAGACTGGTTATCACCTTTTCATAAGAAGTCTCAGTGTATGTTAACTACACTACTATATATAACTTTGTAATATATTTGCCTTTAACTTATGAGAGTTATATTTGCATACCGCGTAAAGTAGGTATCCCTGCTGCAATTTCTCCCGTTACCTCTAGGTGGCACTATATATTTTCTATAGGGCTTTCTCTGAATATATTTCTACTACTAGTGAACTATATAGCTAGACCCTCACTGATCCCCTAACCTGATAAAATTGCCCTTTTTAGCTTGTTTCACATTTGTTCTTCTGCCCCCTATACTTTTCTCTTGGTTGTTTTTTAGGAAAGCCAGCTTTGCAATACTTACCTTTCTGCTGTAGCCATTGCTACAGTTCTGATTGTTCTCTTGGTTGCTCCTCCAACATTTGGCTCTACCCGCTCCATTTGCCCTGCGGGCTCAGTCTGCTCCCCTACCCTACCCCAATTCGCACCCACCCCCAGGGTCTCTACATTTGTTCTTGTATAGCCACTCCCATCTTTCATACAGCCCAATCAAATCTTATTCTAAATCTCCTCCCCTATAGCCACTCTCATCTCTCATACAGCCCAGTCAAATCTTATTCTAAATCTCCTCCTCCACTAAAAGTCTTAAATAGGCTATCCTCTCCCACTGGGTCTCTGATACACCCATAAACTTTAATCCAGAAAACTAAACTCAGCTCTCACTAAATTACACTCCACCACCCACATTTAAAAATGACCATGTCCCTCAAAACTCAATCCATCCTTATACAAATACTTATGCTAACAACCCTTTCCTATCTAAACTACCTAACCCAATCCAGAAATTTAAAACATAACGCCCAGTTCCATACCACCACAACTATTCTCAACCACAACACACAGGACTCCATCTATATATCCCCTTGTATCTTCCCCCCTCAACACCTATTTGCTCTTCCCCTATAGAGTCCTAACCAAAAATATAACTATAAACAATTTCAGCCATATATCCACAAAAATTTCTCACTGCATCAGCCGATGCCACCTTGGACAATATCTCCCCCAAACTTACATCTCTATTCTTCTCTCTGGAGACATCCTCCCCAATCCTGGCCCCTCTTCCTGTCCAGATCCAACCCCTCTATCCCACTTCTCTCAGCCAACTGGTAAATCCCTTCACTTCTCTGCCCTAAATGCTCAAAGCCTTTGTAATAAAATCCCAAACCTACAAGCCTGGCTACTACATAATCAAGCAGCCATTCTCTCAATCTCTGAAACCTGGCTTAAGCCCCACATAAAAGATCTCTGAGCTGCTTCCACCTAACTACCGTATACTAAGGAATGACAGAACTTCTAGAAAAGGTGGTGGTGTTGCAATGTTATACTCTGCCTCCCTCCTAGTCACTCCCCACACCAAACCCCTCCCAAGTTTCGGTAAAGCAGAATTGATACCAGCCCTATTACACCTAAATAAGCATAAACTTATATTTGCCCTCTCTCTATATATCCCCCTGGTGATAACATCTCAACACTCAAAGACAGTCTATCCTGGGTCTTTAATATCACTCATGAAACCATAATCCTGGGTGATGTTAATATAAACTGGGACACAGTCCTAGCTCCCACAAACTCACTTAACATTAACTTATATAATTTCACCCGGTTAATCAATCTCACCACCAGACCCACAAAAAACTGTACTAATGGAAGTATCATAGACTGGATCTTAGTATCCCATCCTCACAATTTCTCTGACAGTGGCATTCTTCCAGACCCACTAGCTGACCACTTCCCCACATTCGTTCATTGTCTCTCCTCTTCTGTCCAACTTACCCATTCCAATATTACCACTCGTTGCCTAAAAAATCTTCAACCCTGACACTTTCACATATACACTAAAAACCATAAACTGGAACCCTTTAAAGACCCTTCCATTCGAAAAGGCTCTTACCTACTTTAATACCACCTTTATAAACCTACTAAACTCATTTGCTCCACTAAAAACTAAGTGTATCAAGTGTAGTCCAATCCCATGGCTAACTAAAAACACTTTAGCTACCATGCGACTCTGTGACAGAACCTGGGCACATTGTCAAAAAAAATAAAACCATCACCATCCTCACCGAATATAAAAGCCTATGTAACAAAGTAAAAAAACTCATCACTACTGATTGCAGATCATACTTTACCACCCTCCAAACTAACCACACTACCAATCCCAAACTTTTCTGGAAAGGAATCTCATCTCTCCTCAACCCAGGTAAAACTGAAAATCCACATCCTAACCTAAACGCATCCAACATGGACTTAGCAAACCAATTTAACTCCTTTTTCATAAATACCATAAATAAACTAACATCACCCTTCACTAATAACTCAGCAACTCATCCCCAGCCCACCTCTCTCTCTCCTTAAACACCTCAACTCCACAACACCCGCCTTTTACTATCAACCCCATTTCTATTTGTGCCATCAAAAAACTTCTCCTTAAAATAAAACCAGGCTCAAATACCCCCGATAAAATCCCCTCCTACTTTTAAAAGCAGTTTCTGAAGCAATTGCCCTCCCCGTTAGCATACTTATAAATCGTTCCATCTCAGAGAGTCATGTCCCCCAACTCTGGAAGAAAGCTTTCATTATACCTCTCCACAAAGACGGTAACAATAACGACATTCCAAACTTTTGGCCAATCGCTATCCTGTCCCCTATTTCTAAATTACTTGAAAAGTGTGTACACAAACAACTTCTACCCTATCGTACCAATAACAGACTTCTAACCCCCACACCACAAGACTTTCCACCAGGCCTCAGCACCTCCACAGCCCTCCTCTCCTTCCTTGAAACAATCAATAAAGCCCGTGACTCCGGTCACTTCACATCCTCTCTACTCCTTGACCTCTCCAAGGCAATCAATACTATTTCCCATACCCTACTCCTTACCAAACTCACTAAACTAAACCCTTCCCCTTCCACCATCCAGTGGTTCTCAAGCTACCTCACAAATAGACAACAAGCAGTAAAACGGAATAAAGCCTCCTCACCCTTCCTCAATACACCAACAGGCATCCCCCAAGGTTCCATTCTTGGCCCCCTATTATTCAACATATTCATTAACGATTTCCATCAAGCCATCCCTAATTCCACCCTTATTCAATACGCGAATGACTCTACCATAATCTCTTCCTTCCCCTCCTTCACAAATCTCACACATCTCACTCAAGCCGCATTCTCTGCAACTGAGCAATGGATGCTTGAAAACCACCTGGCTCTAAGTACTTCCAAAACTAAACTCATGCTTTTCAAACCCACCAAAAACTCTCCTTTTGACAAACTTTCATTCACAATTACCAGCAAAAACAACACTCCCCTTGAAATTGTCTCAGACTTAAAATTATTAGGAATAGTCATTGATGACCAGTTAAAATTTGACAAGCATCTACTAGTCAACATCAAAAAAAACATAAAAAACTAGGTATGCTTTACAGTCATAGCCGTTTCATCTCTCCCTCTACTAGAATCACACTAGCCAACACATACCTTATCCCATCCTTGTTATATCGGGCAACTATCTTTACCAATCTGCAATCCTCCCTTAAAATAAAACTTGCAACTTGCTATAACAAAATATTCAAGTTTGCTGCCGGTCACAAATCGTCTTCCCACCACTGTAATTCCCTTCATCGACTAAGCTGGCTAGAGCTACCCAATTTCCTCACTTACATATTGTTCAGAAAATGCATGCTGATTTATGAAGCATGTTCAATTAATGTTGTTTTCACGTAAATTAGTGTAACATTAAAAATCTATCCCCGATTTTGGATTTTGCTCCCTCCGTCATACTATTAATAATTTACTGCTTTGCCCTTTGTCATGAAACAAATACTAAGGAAAATATCTGGTTGATCACTGCCAGCATCATTGTAAAAAAATAATACTTATCACTTCTAACTTCACATTATCCCATTCCGCTCTACAGTGCAGATATCTGCAGAATGTCCCTGATTTGGACCTCTCCCTCTAAAATGTTTGATGCTCCTGGTAAATTGTTCAAGATTACCATCATTATGTAGAGCCAGACCTTAAAGATTCTTATTTCTTGCTGTTCCAAGAATGTATCTCATTGATGCAATCCTTCCTGACTGAGTGCTATGACTTTGCACCTACACTTCGACATTGTACATGGTCTCTTCTCAGTGATCTTGTAATGTTCAAGTCTAATGCAATGCCACTTGAATGGTCAAGTGGAACACTTCCCCCTGTCGCACCTGCCATGTAGAGGGTAAATTTGGTTGCCTTAGAGGCATATTGTTTATTTATTTCTTACAGCAAAGAAATACTGTATTTCATTGATATAAAAATAAATAAAGATGGAAAGAGCACCCCTAGAATGCAGCCTAGTAGGCCTAAATGAAAGGCTGCCCCTCTTCCTCTTATAAAGTTGGAAGGTTGCTAGCGCAGCAGGATTTACACTAACATGCATTTTCTGAAGGATGTGACATTAGAAATTCAAATGTCTACCATTACTTACTGACTTCAATCCATAATAACTTGCTAAAATAATACCACAAATTTTATGGGTTACAAACCAAAAATATAATGCAAAAAGCTGGCCATTGTGCAAAATTCTGGACAGTTGAGAGGTATGTGCTACAACTATTGGAGGGTACAGCTACAAGCCCATCTAATGTCCATACTTTAATATTAGAATACCCAACGTACTTTTCTAAATGAGGCAGTATAATAACACTGGCATCTTGTACCATATCCTTAATATAATATGAGTAAGCAAAGAGATCATAGTTCTCTGAAAATGCAAAGTATATTTCAGGGCTTTTGTTTATTATAATGTTTAATCTGAATATACTGCTGCATTTGTGTTCCATTGCTACTAGGAGTAATTAAATCCAGATCAAAGTATGAAGTATAATTTCAGTATCTGCAGCAACAGTTAACTCAAATAAGCATCCATAGAGGCATTCATTTTCTATCCAACATGTCATTAGAACCTATGCCAATAAGCCTTCCCTTTCCACTGGCTAATAGCTGTGTATGATTTAAATTATTTGCCATCATGCAAATGATTGCAAATGAGTAAAGAAAGCTATCTACTGAAATAATAACTGCGCATTTTAAGTTAACAATCTGGAACACTCATAATTAATTACTCTGCATATTTTAATTTAGTACACCAGAATATTAATAGATAATGACCATGCATGCTTTTAAATTAAAATTAAAATTGTTTTGTTTCCAAGACTAACACCAGAAATAAGGAATATGTTTTTCTTACATTATAATAAAATTCACTGTTTACAATATATGCCTGCTGTTGATCTGTTTGTCTGAATTTCAGTGATTTTGCTTAATCAAAATCCTGTTTACGAGAGAAAGGTAATATAGTTAATTGACAGCTGTGTATGTTGTTTTGGATTAGAATTGCACAGTACTTTTTATATTTAATGCTATTACTTCCAATGCTTTAGCACCTTTTTAACAAAACCAAACATCAGCATTTATAGCACTTGCTGAAACAAATGAAGACTTTACCTTTTGTGTATTATTTCATTTCCCTCTGCAATTAAGCTCTTTCTGCCATCTTAACTATTTTATAATGAACTGTCTCCCAAAAGACCTGTGAAATAGTGGTGCAACTCAGAATGTATAGTGTATCTGTATAGCAGTTTTATATTATTACTTCACCAAGTCAATATCCTCATATGAGGAAACTGATTAACTTTATGATGAGGTTATGTACGTTTTGTGTACTTGCTCACATGCTTGTCTACTCCATTTGAATGTTTTACCTTATGCAGGTAAAAAGTAAAGGTAATTTTCTTTATTTTCCCAAAATATAATGTATGATATCAAATCTCCTGCCAGTTTGTGAAACAAGGTCTTTCACTGAAACCACAGTCTTTTCTGAAAATTACCACATCCAGAGAGCTCTTCAAATGCTGCAAGTTTTGTTGTTTTTTCAGGAAAAAGGCATAGAAACTAGAGTGTTATCTGCTGGTGATTCAATACTGCTTCATATGAGTTACAATGGCACTGTTTGCACTGAGCAGTGAGTTGAAGTCTAAGTAATTTAGGATCATGGGAGATTGCTAGGCTATTGACCCGGAGGTCATTTTAAGCATAGCCATTTCAACCCAATGTAATACTGTAGAGATACTGGTCAATACCCACTTAGTGATGACTGCCCTTATCCAGGAGGGTTGTGGGCACTCTCCCCGGTAAGAATTTACAGTGCCCCATCCACTCATCCAGGTTCCTCTTCAAGAGTGTAATAGAGATGCTTTGTTTCATCTGAATTGGTAGCCTGTTCTAAAGATGTGGCAGTCGCTGGGAGATAAATCTGCCCCTCCAGCATGTCCTATTTAAATTATAGGCTATATTTAAGTCCCTGGAATGAGTAGCTCTAGACCCATTTGATTAAAAGATATGCAATAAGTTTGTAGGTGCATTTTATAATTCATCAGACCTTTGCTAACAAACTACAACTATTTAACTTCTCTGCTATTACTCTGTCATCACAAACATGATTCAAATACTACCAAGTATAAATGCATGAAGACATGTAACCCAGAAAGGATATCATTTAGTTTTGTATCTTAAGCAGGCATGAACATTAATACTCCACTGAAGACACATTATTATAAATATTGTGTACCACATACAGGTACTAAAATCAGATATATGTGCAAACAGACAAGCCTATTTCTCCCTCCATTTCTTATGAATAGCCAACACTACTCTGAATCTTAGCCAGACAGCGAACTCAGTCAATGATTAGAAAAGGTTAATGAAATGAGAGTGGCATACAGAAATACATAACAGACTTGATAAAAGAACTTTTGTTTCTGAAGATAATCTTACACTCCAGAATACCAATCACTGTCCCATTGAGTGCTAAGGAAAATAGCAGCAGCTGAAGTTTTAGTGCTCTCTCTCCATCATAACACCACACACATGGACACATGAATGCATAGTAACAATGTGTGTGCTTATGTTTGCATCTGTGTTTTATTACACTGTGAAGAACAGTTCTTATAGCACCCTCAATAGCAACAGACAAAGTACTAGCAGATTCACAGGCACATAGGATTATATACTGTGCTTCCAGCAATGCTACCAACACTAAAAACGCAGCCAAAATGTATGCAGTGTAGGTAGAAGTGCTGGGAACATAGAATGGCAGCCTGTTTGTCCTACATGACATTTGTGGAACTCTCATAATGGCAACTGTAGTTTATGGCAACACCATCAGGATATCTGTATTACTGCAATCTGCGAAACATGGCCATCATGTGAAATCTGTGTATTTTACGTGGTTTAAATTACTTGTGCTGCACTGTGTTCCCCAGGGGAGCACAGGCTATCATGCTACCTGCCCTGCCTTGCATTTGATATGGGCAGACATTCTTTACAGTGTTCACTGTTAGCTGTTCCACTGTGGTTGATCACTACAGAAAGTAGCAGAGTTCTCAATGGGAATTTCACTCTTTCTGCTCTCTAAACTAGTACATGTCCATGCCCCTACTGATATTCCATTTCTGAATCCTACTTGCAGAAAATATTAATGCACAGATACTTTAAAATCTATATGGCCTGTGTATCTCATACCAAGGGCATCTGTATATAAATACATGGACATACAGTCAGACTCCCCCCCACACACACACACACACACACACACACACACACACACACACTCACACACAATACAGCTATATGTATATCCTCTCTGTATCTCTCTTTCTCTCACTTTTTCCTCTCTCTTTGTATCACCCAGGCCAGTAGTTTATATGGATTAGTCTATAAAAAGGAAAGGTAATCCTAGAGGAGTTTGTTGCTTGCTTGATTATAGTGGCAAAAAATGTTTCTTTGTACTAAAAGATAGATGCCATTGAAAGGGATTTGCTAGAATATGTTGTCCCTCTAATTCCTGCATCATCTAAAAGAAATACATCCACCATTCAATCCACTTTAAATGCAAGCAGATTCATCACTCTACCTCAAAAAAATCACTGCAAAACCATTGAAAAAGCTAACTGGCTACCTGTGAAACAATTTTCTGACTTTCTACTCATCTCTCAACTATTTAAATCCATCAAGAATGAGACCATTCCCCCACTAACCTCCAGAGTATTCAGAGATGCAGCGACATAAAACCTTAGACATCTTAACCACTCTCGGCCTCTCCTCTAAACCCCACAAACTAAGCTTCACTGCACAATCCATACTTTTTCAGTCCTTGATCCCAAACTATTGGCATTCTCCCTTCTTCTTTTTTAAAGTTCATTCTGCTTACACCATGTTCCAATCAGAAATTCAAGAGCATTCTAGACTTTAGGAAAATCCAACTGCTGTCTCCCTAGTCATATAACTTAATTTCTTACTATACTTCTTCCTTCTGCATACTTTGATCTGATTTCTGCTTTATATTGTGTTTTTTTTCAATGGCAATTTTGTTTTGTCAGTTACACTGTATATAATGTCATTTATTTATTTACTGCATTTAGTCCTTCAACCCTGATATTCACTTTCTATATAATATATGAAAATATTGCATTTTGTCATTCGCTCTGTATATAATGTCATGCAGCTACTGTGTTTATCCTGGGCTGACACTGAAATAGGTTCAATGGGATCAGTGCTCTACCCCAGTTAGCAAATTCAGAATAAATAAATAAATAAATAAAATATTTGTTCCTCATAAAGTAAAAATTATGACACATGACACATGATCAAATAGCAAACTGATGGAGGTACACCAAAGCAAACCAAACAGCAGATTTATGTACTCTCACTTAAACATATGCTCAGCTGACTGAACCCATATATATATATATATATATATATATATATATATATATATATATATATATATATATATATATATATATATGTATATAAAACACAGGTTGACAGACGAGATCAGACAGGAGTCCCTGTGGACTATGATGTTTGCAGATGAAATTGTGATATGTAGTGAGAATAAGGAACAGGTTGAGGAGACCCTGAAGAGGTGGAGATATGCTCTAGAGAGGAAAGGAATGAAGGTCAGCCGGACTAAGATGGAATATATGTGTGTGAATGAAATGGAGGATAGAGGAATGGTGAGGATGCAGGGAGTAGAATTGGCAAAGGTGGATGAGTATACATACTTGGGATCAACAGTTCAGAATAATGGCGAGTGTGGAAGAGAGGTGAAGAAGAGAGTACAAGCAGGGTGAAGTGGGTGGAGAAGAGTGTCAGGAGTGATTTGTGACAGACGAGTACCAGTAAGAGTGAAAGGGAAGGTCTACAAAAGGGTAGTGAGAACAGCTATGTTATATGAGTTGGAGACAGTGGCACTGACAAAAAGGCAGGATTCAGAGCTGGATGTGGCAGAGTTAAAGATGTTAAGATTTGCATTGGGTGTGACTAGGGTAGACAGGATTAGGAATAAGTATATTAGAGGGTCAGCCCAGGTTGGACAGTTTGGAGACAAAGCCAGAGAGGCAAGATTGCATTGGTTTGGACATGTGCTGAGGAGGGATGCTGTGTATATTGGGAAAAGGATGCTAAGGATGAAGCTGCCTGGTAAGAGGAAAAGAGGAAGGCCTAAGATAAGGTTTATGGATGTGGTTAGAGAGGACATGCAGGTGGTTGCTGTGACAGAGCAAGATGCAGAGGACAGGAAGAAATGGAAACAGGTGATCCGCTGTGGCGACCACTAACCGGGAAAAGCCGAAAGAAGAAGAAGATATATATATATATATATATATATATATATATATATATATATATATATTTATATATGGAATTAATGGACATGCTGCACCTCAGAAAATCCAAATCCCATCGAGCTACGCGCTCGAGAGACTTGAACCTCAGCACTGAAATAAATAGGACATGCTGGAGGGACAGATTCATAACCCAGGGGCTCCCTTCACTCTGGAATAAAATCCCAGTCCACGTTAGGCAGAGTCCCTCATTGACTCTCTTCAAGAGGAATCTTGATGAGTTGATGGGAGATTGTAGGTTTACCCCAGGTATCACTTCTGTGTCACTGTTAGACAGAGGCACAGTATACTAACCTCGAAAAAGGGCATAGCAAAATAAATTTAATATGGGTGGCAAAAGCCAAACACATTCTGGCTAGGCTTATAAATGCCCTAGAGCAGATAGCCTAGTATGAATCTATGAACCTATGAACCTATATATATATATATATATATATATATATATATATATATATATATATATACATATAAAATGTATATACACATAACCCAACATAACACTTCTTACACATCACATTAAAGTATAGTGCACTAATGCAACTAACCCTAATACCACACAAAGTGCAATACAGCCTCTTTAATGCAGCATAGCACACTTAGTAAACACCCCCCTACACACGCACACACACACACACACACACACACACACACACACACACACACACACACACACACACACCACACACAGTAAAAACACATACCTCATACAGCTGTACTGCACCAGGAACCACTCACTTCGACTATCTGTACTTGATCATTGAAGCATTTGACCACTTTACTTTGCCTGTATCCCACACACAACCATACTCTCTCACACACACACACACACACACATATATATATATATATATATATATATATATATATATATATATATATACATATGCATATTTATACATACATATATATATATATATATATATATATATATATATATATATATATATATAAAACCCAGGTTGACAGACAAGATCAGACAGGAGTCCCCGTGGACTATGATGTTTGCAGATGAAATTGTAATATGTAGCGAGAGTAGGGAACAGGTTGAGGAGACCCTGAAGAGGTGGAGATATGCTCTAGAGAGGAAAGGAATGAAGGTCAGCTGGACTAAGATGGAATATATGTGTGTGAATGAAAGGGAGGATAGAGGAATGGTCAGGATACAGGGAGTAGAGTTGGCCAAGGTGGATCATGAGTTTAAATACTTGCGATCAACAGTTCAGAGTAATGGCGAGTGTGGAAGAGAGGTGAAAAAGAGAGTACAGGCAGGGTGAAGTGGGTGGAGAAGAGTGTTAGGAGTGATTTGTGACAGATGAGTACCAATAAGAGTGAAAGGGAAGGTCTACAAAAGTGTAATGATACCAGCTATGTTATATGAGTTGGAGACAGTGGCATTGACAAAAAGGCAGGATTCAGAGCTGGATGTGGCAGAGTTAAAGATGTTAAGATTTGCATTGGGTGTGATTAGGGTAGACAGGATTAGGAATAAGTATATTAAAGGGTCAGCCCAGGTTGGACAGTTTGGAGACAAAGCCAGAGAGGCGATATTGCGTTAGTTTGGACATGTGCTGAGGAGGGATGCTGGGTATATTGGGAAAAGGATGGTACGGATGAAGCTGCCAGGTAAGAGGAAATGAGGAAGGCCTAAGATAAGGTTTATGGATGTCGTTAGAGAGGACATGCAGGTAGTTGCTGTGACAGAGCAAGATGCAGAGAACAGGAAGAAATGGAAACAGGTGATCCGCTGTGGCAACCCCTAATCGGGAAAAGCCGAAAGAAGAAGAAGAAGATATATATATATATATATATCTATATATCTATATATATATACATATATATATATATATATATATATATATATATATACATATATATATCTATATACATATAAAATGTATATACACATAACCCAACATAACACTTCTTAAACATCACATTAAAGTATAGCGCACTAATGCGACTAACCCTAATACCACACAAAGTGCAACACAGCCTCTTTAATGCAGCATAGCACACTTAGTAAACACCCTCCCTACACACACACACACACACACACACACACACACACACACACACACACACACACACACACACACACACACACACCACACACAGTAAAAACACATACCTCATACAGCTGTACTGCACTAGGAACCACTCACTTTGACTATCTGTACTTGATCATTGAAGCATTTGACCACTTTACTTTGCCTGTATCCCACACACAACCATACTCTCTCACACACACACACACACACACACACATGTGTATGTATATATATATATATATATATATATATATATATATATATATATATATCTTCAGTATATAATGTATCTGTTTCTATGTGTGAACACACACATATATATATATATATATATATATATATATATATATCTATATATATATATATATATATAGCCATATTTATGTATATATATATATATATATATATATATATATATATATATATATATAGAAAGCTCTATCCAAGCCAGAATCTTCACTGTGCAAGTGTGAGGACGTACGATGAGTTCCAGATAAAAAGCTAAATCTCTTTGAATAAAACTATTATGTGTGTACACCTGCTTGTGGTGCCCTGCTACTTTGCTTAGTGGTAAACACATAGGTTCACTAAAAGTAAAACAGACACATCAAATGAAACAATGTGCTATGTTTATTAGTACAAATGGATGTCTCAGTTGCTTGCATAGGGGCAGTTTTGCCTCAAGCTATAGAAAGGGAAGAATATCCCATTTGCTATGCTAATATGAAGATACATTACTGTACTCTGCTGTAGAAGGAGAGTGTCTAATCATTAAGTGGGCCCACAGAAGCCCGAAGTATTGCCTCTTAGAGAGTTTGTCTTCATCCCACATCATGTCCTTTTCCACATTCAGAAAGTAATACAAAACCACCACTTAGTTCAGCCAACACCAGATTTCCCACCCTCAGAGGTACAGGAGTTGGCAAAGGAAGCTGGATCTCAGTGGATTCCTAACTCAGAGCACAAAATACGTACTCCAAAGTCCAGACTAAGGTCTAAAACTATTCCTCTTAACTGCTCTCAGAACTAGAGAAAGATTTAGACCTTTATATCCCATAACTGGAGAAAACCTCTGAGCACTAGTATTCATTTCAAATTATATGTTTGCAAATTTAATCTAAAAACATTCTCCCATTTGAAGGAAATGAAAATGAAAAATCCTAATAGCACTCTTATTTGCAAACCTGACCAGTGAAGAAGGTTGAAAAAACAAGTGATTTTTTCCACCTATACAGCCAAAACTACGTGCATTTCAAAGCAAATGTGAGTTCTACATGCAAAACCTCCTAAAAACAAGTAAGAAAATGTTTTAGAACCTGAACAAAATGAAAATACAGGCACTCATAAATCTCAGCAGTGATAAGTCACATTGTTATGAAAGATGACAAAGGTGGGAACATCCATGTGACAGACTCTACTGTATATAACAGAAAAATTGAAACTAAACACCACAAACAGCAGTTTTACAAAAGTGTAGAACTCAGTGCTGTAATCATCTCCTACAAACTTATCTGGGATATCCTCAATAACTGTAAATGATGACAAACCAATCAACAGAAAACTGTATGAGTCTGTTTACTTGTTCACTCACTTTTTTGGCATACCTAAGCCCCATAAAAATACTCTTGATCCAGCATATAGACCTTTAGTGGCAGGGGGGAACCATATAGCTGAACTAATTTCTGTCTACCTTGAGGCTCACATTAAACAACTAACTTCTAACATGAATTTGTTTGTATTAGATATTCTTGCTATGTTGAGGAAAATCAAGGATATTCATGTAACTCCTGACACATTTCTGGTCACAATAAATGTGAATACACTGCACACACAAGTACTGCATTAAAGCAGTTGATGAAACCATGCTTAAAGACACCATAGCTCTCCTCGTCAAAATCAAACTTGTGACCAAACTTTTTTGGATCCTGCTGAACAACAGTTTCTTTATGTTTAACCAAAAGTTCTATAAGCAAACCAAAGGTATTGCTATGGCTGCAGCCATACCTCCCACCACTGGAATTTAGGAAATACTCCCTTAGCTAAGTGGAAGTGTAAAGCTGTAGACAGTCTTGGGTTATATAAGTTCATTAAAATCTATCTGAATTTATCAACAATATTTTTATCATCTATCACATTTATTAGTGATTCCATGGCTTTCCTAAAATTCACTACCCAACACAACCAGGTTACTGTCATTTTCCTTGATTTAATTACCAGCAAGGTTCAAAACACAGGCACACTCTGTAACAACTTATATAAAAAAACCTCACCAGGTTTAACTTATTATTCATGCATCTAGTTTGCATCCCTATATTACCAAAGTAAAAGTGATCAATACATAAGGCATGAGGATTGTGAGGATGTTTAAGGAAACTGAGCAATTTATCTGTAACATGAAAATATTTCACAACAATTTTCGAGCCTAAGGCTATGAACGAAAAATGGTGGCTTACATTCTCTTACCTATTAGAGAACTGAAGGAGAAAGATAACTCAAGCATTATTGAACCATAGGTGCAAAGTAATGACAGATTTTAGAAGCCTACAATCTTATACCAAAGCTGAGTTATGGAAACATGGCCTTATCTTTTATAAAAACTATAAAAGAAATCAAAAAGGCCATAACTGAGAATGGAATAGTAATTTCCAATAACAAACCCATTAAAAAGCTTCTTGAACCAAGTCCATCACTTGTGTTTAAAAAATGTAAACGCATCTGAGATTTCCTGAAGGCCAAAACATACAAATGTACTACCAGTGACCAAGACACATCAACTGTAAATACTGTGTTTAAATGAGTTGGGCCAAATACTGCATCAGTTTGGTTACCAGGAAAAAAATATGCCAGCACTACAAAGATAGCTGCAACAGTGAAAAGGCTTTATACAGGACTCAGTGTACTGAGTGCAGAAGCTTCTATCTGAGAAAGACGGTTGATAAGCTAAAACTCCAGATCACTCATGACATTTCAAATATTAATCTCAAAGGGAGCAAGAATTTGATGGGGAAATACACTGCAAACTTTGAAGTACATTCACCATTTTCATTTTACAATCTAGACTCAACAGACTGCCGACCAGTAGATGATAAGAATGCTCTATTTCAGAAGAGAGAATTGGAATGGCACACACCTGAATGTGTACAATCCACTAGGACTCAGCATCAGTTGTGTCATTCAAAGCATTCTAAACTTGTGTAACCTGATCCACAAATTGCTTTTCTAACAACCAAATGATTAAGTTTTAAGTACTTTTTAAAACAAGATGGTTGAGAATTTTAAGTTTAATTGGGAGTTTATTTTTATTTTTTAGAGAGTTTTGCTTTTACTCTGTCTAGGAGATTGCAAAAGGTTGGTTTATTAATAACTTGATATGATGTTTGGCTATTATAGCAGATTTGGATAACAGTTTCTAGTATCAACATCCTCCCTGAAAGTGATATTTTTTTCTATAAAAGCGAAATACGATACTTACAACAGACTCCAATTGTAGAAAATTAAGGATTAAACTTATTGGTGCAGAATATCTAGGCATACACAACTTTTGAAAATGGCAGCCACTGAGGCTAATTGCTATAACTTACCTCTCATTTCCCTTTCCCTACCTGGACTAACCTTGGTCATCCAAGAACATCTGTCCCAATTTTACTTTTTTCAATACTTTTTGGAATACTGTGAAGTCCATAACCTTGAGATTTCAACACTTTATTTCATACAGATAGTTTGTATGTTTCCTTCATTAATCATTTGGTTATTTGGAACTAAAACATTTTTTTTTTACTTTTATGAGACCTGTTGATGCTTTTAATCATAAACATTTTGATTGCTATCACCCGGCCCCCTTGTTTATCATCAACACCATCTAAACTGAAGAAGCATTGAGCTGGCTGAGAAAAAACTCACTGGCAGACAGCTAGTCATAGACACAACCCAACTCAGTGGTTGAGTGATCCATCATTAGTCCTGCTAGAAAGGCAAAACATGCATACACAAGTAAGAAGGACAGACTTGGTCTAAACTTTCCTTCAATTACAGTCCCATAAAAGCAGATATCTGTGGAAGTTTTTTTAAATATTTAATTTTTTAAATGTTTGATGTCCTTTTATTACTCTGTAAAAGTGGATAACAAAATGTTAATTCACTAATATCTACAAAAGAGATACTGTCTGAACTTAAGCATGTTTCTTGTGATTTTCAATGATGTGAACATGGATATTGTGGTACCACAGATTTTATGCTTTAGCAAAATGGTAGCTCCACAACAGTGAGTTTTTTAAGATCTTAGGAAAAAATATATCTGTAAATTTATAGACCTGAATAAGTAGAAGGGTAATATATTCTGATTAATTATTACTGCAAAATACATACAGAGGCATAGCTGGGTCCAGTATTGCCCTGTGTTAGTCCCTCAAACTCGCTACTCACCTCCTAAGCTCTTTATGTGAAGAAGAACAAAAAAAAAAGAACTTCTACTTATTGCATTAAGCTGATTGTTTTCATGTAATACAACAGCCAATCCACACCTTCCCCCAGCTCTTCACCAAAAGAGAAAAACAATTCTTCAGATTACTGTAGGAATCCAATCACACACCACCAAATCCACCTTCCCCCGATCCCATCAAAAGAGGAAAAAAATACACAGATTGTAGAAAGCCAGATGACTTGCTACAGTAAACCTGCAAATCACTCGCCTCCAAATCCATGCCCCCCCAGCTCTTACCAAAAGAGTCTAAATCAAATGTCCTCAGCAGCCAATTCTCATCACAGCTCTTCAAGTTAAGAGCCAAAAAAAAAAACAATACTGTACCCAAGTGCCTTTCTGTACCAGCATTTTGGTATGGAAAAAAGTTATAGATCAAGCCCCTTAACACTTTGCACCTTAAGCACAAAGTTACTGAGTGAAGCACCAAGGATCATTTGATATTTTGATTATATGGGACAACATTTATAGTTAATGATCTTTGTACTAAGAAAGGTATACTAGTTTTGGGTAGTTATATACCCACTATTTATTTTACAAATGCTGTGTTTACTATTGCGACTTGAACTGTAAGAGAAAGGGGAGTTGTGCACTCTTTTGGAGAGTCAACATCATGCTTCCATGAGCCACTGGCTTTGATACGAGTGGTCTAGCATGGTTTATTTGAGCATTAACCATCAGCCCTGGCCTTCCATCCAGAAAGACTCAAAATTCAAAGTGAGGGGGTGGACAAAACCCAATCAGGACCTCCAAAGCAAGCACCATGTTATTGCTGACATGACATCTCTAACTTAAAACATGATCAGCTTATTAGTTATTATTAGGGCATAAATCACTAGCGAAGGTTTTTCACCCAGTCAGGCTCATCATTCTAATGAAGGGGAGGCAGAATCCAATCAGGATCCTCAAACCTAATTCTGATTTCTAGTTGACACCACCAGGAAGACCTGCATCCCTCCCTGCCTTCCTCCTCATTATCAAAATGGAACAATAATCTACACAGAAGATTTCTCTATATAATGCTACAACAGCTGATTGTCCACTTGGTATGAAGAAGTCTTACTAGAAAGTGAATATCAATAAAAGCATATCAATTAAACACCTGTAAAATCAGTGTTCTTTCCATGGAGTTAGAATTGCATGCCTGTAGCATAAAGTGAGTTATTGCATTCATTTCTTTTTGTGACAAAATAACCTCTGAACTCTGCACTGGTAACCCATGGTAATTCATGATATGGGTTAGGTTCTTACATTTTGGGTTTGGCTTGAATCCAATTGGGTTTAATTTTGTTTCTCTCAATGGCTATTCTAAGACAAGGACACTAACCCAAGGTTATCTCGGTTGGAATTGACCATGCAGCCTCTTAGTTTTGACAAAATGCATTGGTTGGGCTGCAGCCACCTGAATGTATATGGACAGCCTTGACATACTTCCCACCTGCTGAATCTGATAATTCCCTGTTGGACAGTGTTATGTAGTACAGTTGTAATAAGCCACTTCTAATTGTGCTGGCTAGGAAAGGTCAAATAACATAGTGGTGGATGGGGCCTTTAAAATCTGTAACATACAAATGACTCAGTAATATTAGTAATGAAGAGGTACAGCTGTACATAGGTATATTTAAAGCACAGTTCCTAAGAATATAGCAAAATTGTACCCTTTTTCTCTGAAGAGGGTTTGCAAAGGACTCTAGTTGGTCTTGCATAAACCAGAAAAAGTGTAGTCCAAAGGATATCTTATGAGGGAATGGAACAGACTTTTCTGAAGAGAAGCCAGCTGGACTTGT
This sequence comes from Protopterus annectens, assembly GCF_019279795.1. NCBI lineage: Eukaryota > Metazoa > Chordata > Ceratodontiformes > Protopteridae > Protopterus > Protopterus annectens. The sequence goes on from NC_056733.1 coordinate 1,446,244,995, forward strand.
TTCTGCATTGAAAGAAGATAAAACTGTTTTGTTTTTCCCTGTTGCTAGAATTGAAGGTAATTTTTTATTCCATCAGGAGAAATAGGGGAGAGAGCTTTATGCTGTTCAGAGATCTCTGTAATTACAGTTTTACTTTGGTCCGCTACTCTTCTAGAGTCTTGTGTAAAAAGGAACACTGCATATAAGTGAAAACATTTGCTATACTGTAACAAAGCCTGCCTGAAAGGAAGACTTATTTATGTCAGACTGCAGACTGACTTGTTTGTTAATAACTATTTATTTTCTGAACATTATCAGTAAATATGATCTTGTATGACTGCAATGTGCATCACAAACCACACCATTATGTGGGTTATTCTTTTATTCCACCTCTATTTGGAGTACAAAATGAGGATATCTATATGTCTGTCTGTCTATCTATCTATGTTTGTGCATTTGTCTGTGTGCTATAAAAATGTTTTTTTTTTGTTCTACCTTCTATTTGGAGTTCCCAAAATTAATATCTTTCTCTCTGTACATATATACATAGGGTCTATGTCATAAAACCGAAAACACAAACTCTCGAATGCTCACATGAGCAAATAATCAAAAACTTGAAATTGATATTGTGGGGGGCTGCGCCCCACACACCCCCTGCTAAATATATATTCCTACTACGAGATTGCACTACAGTGAGGAAAGGGCAAATATTCTGATCTTCACTGTACTGTGATCCCAAAATACCACTTTCGAGATTCTGATTATTCACTCATGAGAGTTCGAGACTTTGCATTTTTATCTTTCTGAAGTAGACCCTATACAATGTATATATGTGTGTGTGTGTGTGTGTGTGTGTGTGTGTGTGTGTGTGTGTGTGTGTGTGTGTGTGTATATGTATATATATATATATATATATATATATATATATATATATATATATATAGATATAGACATAGATATAGATATAGATGTCAATGTCCTCATCTTGGACTCTATTAGAGGATGCAATAAAACCATATAGCAAAAAAGCAATAAAGCTACATATTTTTGTGTTCTTGTTTTGGTCTCTGGTACTTTTCAGCTGGGCTTTGATGTCTCTCTCAGAATGTCTCTCTCTGTTAGTTCCTAATTCCCCTTAATGGCACAGTTCTTGTGCAGCTTCACCTAGATATTTAACCAGTCTGTACCTGGGCTACCAGCCCATTTTGTACTAATGACAACAGGTTGGATACATGTGGTATAATAAGCTATAGAGCCACCTCAGTGTATACAGAAGTGTATAGTTGTATAGTGGAAAAACTATAAACTTACCAAGCAAACAAGAGCCCAAAATGCACAGTTACAATGAGGCAACATAACATCCCCAGATAAATTAAACTTACATTAGGAAAAAAAAACTTCTAACCAGAACATATGAAGATTAGAATAAAAAAATTAAAAAAAAATCAAATAAAAATATACCAATATCACAAAATATCGATAATATGCAATACTACAACAACAAAATATCAATAAGCATAAAATAATTTTAAATATTCAGAAATCTTACATAAAAAATATTGTCCTTTGCATCTATCCTGAAACAGATCGAAAGTGAAAAATTATGTGGATGACCTGAGATCACCAAATCTCTCCCATTCAGAAAACCAGAAATAGTACTGCAATTACAGTCATAGCTTGGTTTAATCACTATCACAGTAGCTGTCATCTATAGTCCTCCAGGAGACAACATTCCTCTGCTTGAAAATATTCTTTCATACTTTTCTCAACACATCCCCAATGAAAATATCCTCCTTGAGGATGTCAATATTAACTGGTTTACTCTCAGCAATCCAAACTCTTAATACTCATATTAATTCATATGGCTTTACACAACTAATCTCCAAACCTATCCATATAAACAACTCTCACACATCTAGTACTGTTATTGACTGGGTACTTGTATCTAATCCTTCCAAATATCATAACCATGAAACCCTGCCAAACACCCTGAGTAATTACTGCCCTATAAAAGTACTTAGGTTCACTCCCCACTTCTCAAAACCTGCTAAAATTATCACTTGTCATAAACTCTCTAAATTCCACCTAGAAACTTTAATGCCCTTCTCTCTAAAGTAAACTGGAAATTCCTTACACAACTCCCACTGAAAGAAGCAGTCCTACCTTTCAACTCCACCTTCTTTAGCATCTTAGACTCACTTGCTCCCCCCTCTCAAAGTCTGAATTAAGTCCAACGTATCTCCATGGCTTTCAAAAGTCACTCATACCCTTATGATAACTAGAGAAAAAATATGGAAAAAATGGTCACAAACTAAGCTCTCTGCAGACTTTCAAAAATATAAAGAACTCAGAAATCTGACAAAAAAAACTCATAAGCAAAGATAAAAGGGACTTCTATAACAAACCTCCAACAGCCCTAAAATCTAATCCTAAAAAATTCTGGAACTCTATAAACCAAATATTACATCCCAGTAATCATAGCTCCCCCACTTCATGCCCAGACAAGACATCTGAAGAAGCTGCCACTATCTTCAATACCTATTTTATTGATTCAATATCTAAGCTACTGAACCCTAACCCAAACTCCTCTACTACTAACATCTCCAACTTTTCTGAACCTACTCTTAATACTGTCTCCTCAAATACCTTCTCTCTCAAACCTGTACCTACTAGCTACATCAAAACTCTACTCTTTAAATTAAAACCATGCTCAGCATCAGCTGACAATATCACTTCCACTTTTCTTCTACTAGCAGCTGACTGTCTTGCTCTCTCTGTATCCCTCCTATTTAAGCACTCTGTTTCTGAATCTAAAGTCCCTTCCATCTGGAAACAGTGCTACACTCTACCTATACACAAAGGAGGTAACTCCTCTGATATCTCCAACTTTAGACCTATCACTATCCTGTCAACTCTCTCTAAAGTACTAGAAAAATGTATTCATAAACAAGTTATGCAGTATCTTATACAGGAAAATCTGCTTACACTCACTCAACATGGCTTCAAACCCAAACATAGCACCACTGCAGCTCTATTATCCTTCCTCAACACAGTCTATATCCATGGATGATCATAAACTTATTTCTTGCCTATTCTTGGACCTCTCAAAAGCTTTTGACACTGTCTCATACTCTCTTTTGCTGCACAAACTGCATAACCTCAACTTCTCCTCTGATGCTGTTGCAAGGTTCTCCAGCTACCTCACTGATAGATCTCAATCAGTGGGGTGGCACTTTGCATTCTCCCCTCCTCTCCCTGTCAAAATGTATGTACCTCAAGGGTCTATCTATGGCCTTTACTTTTTAATATCTTTACTAATCAGCTCTATACTTTCCTGTCCTCAGTCATCTTTAATGCAATACACAGATAACTCTACAGTCATCACCACAGCCAACTATCCCTCTAAGCTCTTCTCAGCTACTCAGGCATCTTTTAACTTAGTTTAAACATGGCTATCCAACAACCAGTTCATCCTTAACCCTAAAAAAACAAAGCTGTTACTCTTCCTACCTAAAATGTTCAACAATATTAAACCCTCCTTCTCCATACAGTCTCTTAATAACGTTCCCATTCAGGTAGAATCCAGTACTAAGCTCTTAGGCGTAACCATCAACAATCAGCTTAAATCTGGCTTGCATGTTAATAACTGTATCAAAAAGATGCATTCAAAACTAGGACTCCTTTACCGTAACAAGAAATTCCTTACCTCTGAAGCCAAGATTACTCTCTCTCTTACCTAGCTTCTACCCAGTCAAATGTACAATTCTCAAATTCTTACAAATCTTAACTCAGCACCAGGATTTGATATCTGCATTCCAGTATATTATTTTTCTGAAGTTGTTAATAGTGTTATTTAGATAGTTTAGTTTTGTATGTTTTGTCACATTATTTTGAACAGTGTGACTAAGAAGAAACCAGAACTTATTAGAGGGATGTTTGGAAGGAATTTTACATGACAGTGAGTTTTCATTCTGTATTATAGCTATGTGGAGATCTTTCCAATTTGAGTTGCAGTTTGGATCAATCCAGTTTAATGTAGTTTTAAGTGGTGAAGCTTTGATATAGGTTTCCAAGTCAGGGAATCTTAAACTGCCACCATCCCAAGATCTAATATGGTGCATATGCACAATCCTATTTTTGTTCAGGTACCATAGAAAGTTTAATAAAGTTTTATTTATGAGTTTAATATAATTATTTCCTGGATGGGTGTCTAGAGCCAGAACAATATATACAATTTTTGCAATGAGAGTAATTTTTAACAATTGCAGTCTGTCTTCGAATGAAAAAAAACATATTGTTCCAGTAGCTTATGTATATATTTACCTGAGATATTACGTTTTTATAATTTGTTTCTCTTGCTGTTTCCAAGTTTTTGCATAAGGTTATCCCTAGGTGGTATAGTTCTGAAGAAGTCCCTTATGTAATAGGGATGAAAACACTTAACTTTCAATAAATTATTCTTGATTTTATGGTTGTAGTGTGTGCCTTGGATTTAACCACAACTGGAAGTTTTTTGTTCATGTATTAACTTGTTCTCCAATGATGCGTTAGATTTTTCTTTATTAAAGTGGAGTCCTGAAATTTTTTGAAAATTATTTATTATTGTGTTTAGTTCTAATAATTTTTTATTTAACTTACGTAAGGCAAGCAGAATATCATCCACAAATAGCGCTATTTTAGAATTGTATGGATTATAAATATTAATTCCTTTGATTTCATGCTTATTTCTTATTGATGATGCTAATATTTCTAAGACAAGGGCAAATAATATTGGGGATAAAGGGAAACTTGTTTGGTACCTTTGGTTATGGGGATGCACTTTGAAGTGAAGGGACCTAATTTAACATATGCCAAATTATCTTTATAAATAGCCTTTATCATGGAGATGAAAGATATTGGAAAGAATGCTTTTAGTGTTTCAAACAAAAAATCCCACTTCACCAAGTCAAATGCTTTTTCTATGTCTATACTCACCAACAGAACACCATCATTTACTTTGTTTAAGAATTCTATTAATGTTAATACTTTTTTGATATTATCATGAGTGCACCTTTTATGAATAAACCCAGTTTGGTCATTATTAACTAATTGTGAAAGTGGAACCTTTATTTTTTCCACAAATATAGACATAAAGATTTTGTAGTCATTATTTAATAAGGAAATTGGTCTATAGGATTTACATACCTGTGGATCTTTGTCGGATTTAAGAATAGGGGTAATCAAGGAGTATCTACAAGACGGGGGGGGTTACATTTTTCATTTGTAGTTCAACCAGGGTGTTATGAAGTAAAGACATAATTGAATCTGGAAAAAGCTTATAAATCTCTGCTATAATGCCATCTATGCCGAAAGCCTTGATAGGTTTAAGGTTTCAATTTTATTTTTGATTTAATTGAGAGTTTTTCATTTCTCAAGAGTTGTACTAAGATTTTCTGGCATGGCCTTCAGATTTAAATTGATTAGTTCTTGGACTGTAACATTTTTGTTTTATTATCAGAGTTAGAATGTTTAGTGAAATGATATCTAAAGACTTCTAATATATCTCTGATATCAAAAACTGTCTTGTCAGTACCTTTATGTAATAATTTTAAGATATCATTTGCCTTGGAATGTAATTTTGCTCTCAATGACAAATTGTGCATGTGTTTGGGAGTAAGAGCATAAGAGTTTAATAAATTTTTTTTAATGATACGTTTCTTTTGTCTCCCAAAATATCTAGATATTTCTTGTTTAATGCATCCATTTCTTTTTTGTTATTTAAGTTTAATTGTGATGGTCAAGATTTCAAGGAGGTTAATTGAGATTGTAGGTTCTGTAGTTCCGATTCCCATTCCTTAAGTGTTTTCTTATACCAGACTATAGTTTTATGATAAATATATGCTTTTAGAGCATCCCAAACCATAATAATGTTTGTTTCAGGGTTATTATTTGTCTCTAAGAAGAAGTTTAATTCTGATAATAACCATGGTTTGAAGTCTTTTAGTTTGGTGATACAGGCAAGAATTCTAGTAATGGTATTTAGTTTTGTGAAGTCTATTTGTATATCTAATGTAAGACAATAATGGTCTGATAAAAGACAAGAAAGAATAGTAAAGGATGTAAGCTTTACTTTTAAATCATCGGAGATAAGGACTTTATCTGTTCTGGTTTGAGTTTTAAATCTATGATCAATGGGTGTATAGCAGAGTGATTTGTTATTTTTTAGAGTTATATTTATCACACAGATTTTGAGAATTTATATATTTCTTTAGAATTTTAGCAGTGGATGCTAGTCTAAGTGGGCTTAGTAAGGCGTATTGTATTGGAATTATCCAAAAGCAGTTAAAATCACCACTTAGAATATAATTCCCTTTTAATATACTATCAATAAATATTGAGATGTTGTTTGGCAGTTGAAGCATCCAATCCTGGGAACCAATAATGGTTAGTAAACATCCAAATTCTTTAATTGAATTTTAGAATAGCAATAACTAGTAGACCCTCTGAGTCTTCACATTTGCATAATATTTGAGGGTAGATAATATTATTCTTCCAAAGGATCATCACTCCTCTCCTTTTAAACTTAAATGAAGCATGAGCTAGTGCCATATAAGTAGTTGGTTTCCAAACATCCTTCTTTTTATTTTTAAAATGGGTTTCCTGTAGGAATACTATTTGTGGTTTGTTTAATTTAAGGTATCTTCAAAGGTTTAACTTCTTCTTTGAATTATTGATGACATTTATTAAGTGAAGCTAAAGACAAAGACATGGTGAGTTATAGGTATAGTTTATCCAATGGTCAGTAATAACTGATTTTATTATCTCAAAGCATTCAATGAAAATTTGAGACTTCCAAACTTGATTGGTATAAGTGGCATGTTTGGAAGAATTGTGACTGTGAATATGATGTGAAGTATATTGTAATTAGCAATTGAAGAAGGTTCAGAGAGCTAGGTAAACGCCAGGTATACATCTCAAGCGAAAAAACAAAAGAAACCAACGGTTAGACCACAGCTGAAGAAAATATAATTATTAATCCAAGGCAAAAATAGTCCATATATAATTCCCAAAGAATGCTCTTTATTTGGTCAAGAGTAAGCGCTTTCACGATTTAATTAACTGATCGCTTCTTCAGACTCATAAAAACAGTTAAAACACAGATATTTAAAATACAACTCAACCAATAGAAACACATATTATATTATGACATAAGCTAATTAAAATTCTCTAATATGCTGCATTTATAATATGACAATTTATATTCTATGGTAATAAAAATGCCTATAGTACAAAATTAAACATAAAAATACATATTTTACAGTGTTCTATATTTTCAGTGTTTTAGTGGTATAGATTTTAAAAAAGGTTTCAATGAAACAGCATTATTTAAGCCAGGAAACTTATCTGCTTGAAGTAGTAAGATCCATTTCTGTTCTGCTTCTTCTACTCTATTTTTTATATATCCCCACCTCTCTTACTCTTATCTATTAATTCTAAGACCATGAAGTTAAAATGTGCTCTTTATTTTCTTGATCCACATGCTTTGCTAAGGCATTGGTATCCTTCTTGTTTTTTATATCTCTAAGATGTTCAAGTATACGCTCCTTTAAACATCTATTCGTCTTGCCTATGTAAAAGGCAGGACATACAATGCAGAAACTAAAATAAACCAAATTCTGCATTTTACAGTCAGCATAAAACTCAATATCAATTATAAATCCTAATGTGGGATGTTTGTATATAGATTTATTATATAAATAATCACACGCTGTACATGTTCTGTAGGGGAATGTCCCCTGCCTATCAGATTGTACCAATATTTCATTACTTGTGAACTTATAACAAAGTTGCCTTTTCAGGGATTTTTTGTTTCTAAAAGAAAAGCTGGGTCTGTCCACTTATAGTTTCTTTAATTCAGGATCTGACAGCAGAACATTCCAATTTTTCTCAAAAATGTTGCAAAACCTTCTAACATCACTTGAGTAAGTTATAGGAAATCTGATTTTCATATTATTATTACCTACTACATTTCTACTTTCCTCTACGGTGTTTGAAAAGAAGGGTTTGCATCTCCCATCTCTATTCTCAGTAATATACTTAACATTTACATCTATTTCTTTCTTATTATAACCTCTGTTTAGGAAATCTTTCTCTAATATTGTCATTGTCTTTACAAAGCCTTCGTCTGTATTATGTAAACAGCTTATCCTCATGAATTGTCCTTTTACTACATTTTTATGTACAAATGTAGGGTGCATACTAGTCTTATGCAGAATACTGTTTCTCCATGTGGTTTTCCTGTGCATGCCTATGGTAAGTTCATCTAACACTGTCTTTTTAACTTGAACATCCAGAAACTCAATAGAGTCCCTGGAATATTGGTAGGTAAATCTTAAAAATTCAGTGGTACCATGTAGATATTCTACCATCTCTTGTGACTCTTCACTGGTACCATCCCATAATAGAAAGACATTATCTACAAAATGTATGTACCATATAATACTTCCAGCATCTTTATTACTTACATTCAGTACATGCTCTTTCTCCCAAGCTGCCAATACTAAGTTGGCGTAGCTGTTGGCACAGGCCGTGCCCATCGCCACGCCAACTTTCTGTAAATAATATTTGTCATTAAATATAAAAACATTGTTTTCTAACACAATGTCAAGTAATTCACATATCAAGTTAATTTTAATACTCTGAAAAGCTTGATTCGAAGTTAAGATGTCACGTATTTTCTCAATACCCCACTTATTTGGTATCACTGTAAATAGTGAGGTAACATCCATAGTTACAAACATATAATTCCTTTCAGTGTTCCTAACTCTATTATATAACAGTTTTAAAAATGCTTTCTTGTCTCTCAGTATAGTATCACATAATTTTAAAGTTGTTTGTAAATTTTTCTCAATATAAATAGAAATGGCTTCTGTAGCCCATCCTTTGCCGGATACAATCGGTCTCATAGGGGGCTGTGTTATGTGTTTATGGATTTTAGGTAAACCATATATAATCGGTATGGTAGGATATTCGATCTGAAAGTAATCAAACAATTCCTTTGATATATATTTAGTGATCAATAAATCAAAAACATATACAGATAGCCTGTCAATTATACCAGCTACTTGTCTTTCATTTATTTCAGTATAAGTATCTGTGTCATTCAGAAAATTCCATCATTTTCATGTAATAGAATACCTTATCCATTACTACTACACTGCCTCCCTTATCAGCGGGCCTAATCTCAATGCTCTGAGATTCTTTTAATTGCCTTAATGCTTCGATTTCTAATTTACTCAAATTTGTGACTTTGAAGCAAAAGTGCTCTATTGTCAAGGGACAACTGGTCAGGGCAGCACGTATGTGCAGCACTGACGTTGCCTTTGAAAAAGAGTGCCTCTTTTTGGTTGACATGTTTCTGAATCGAGGTTACCCCATCAGCCTTCTCACTGACCTTAGAGATGAGGTATCTTTTAAACATCTGACTGGGTTTTATTTACCATTGTTACTATCTAATGAGCAAGATATGCTATCTGACCCTTTAGACTTCACTCCTGGTTCATGTGGGAATGGTACACTGGAGATAAGCACCAACCATGAGCCTATTCATTACAACACTAGCCCTAATTTTTCTATGGCCTTTATTTCCCCTTTTAATTTAAATTCTGGACACTTGTGCTCTATCATACGTAAAAATTGGTCCTTTATTTCCCATTCTGGATTAAACCATAGACTGGGCTTTACCCCTTTGTTCATTCATAAAAGGGGTAACAACCTCAAGGAATTACTGCAAAGAAATAAAGGGTTTGACCCCATGGTGAAGCATAAAGGTACATTCACTTGTGGTTGTTGTAAGTGGTGCAGACACCTTAAGGTTGGCAACTCGTTTTCTATTGGTAAGAGGAAATTTTCAATCAACCATAAGATCAACTGCACCACTAGATCTATTGTATACATCGCCTTCTGTGAATGTTGTCCTGCCTTCTATGTTGGAAAAACGGATAGGCGTTTTTGTGACCGTATTTACCAGCACTTGTATGCCATTAAGAATAAGAGAAGCGACAATGCCCTCTCCAAACACATTTCAAGTAATGAGGGGCACAGCTTCCTTTTCATGGGAGTTGATAATATTAAACCAACTATTAGAGGTGGCCCCCAATCTCTAATGTTAGAAAATCGTGAGTTGGAGTGGCAGTTACAACTGGATGCTTTCTCTTATCCAGGTTTAAACGACAACTGCAACATTTCATCCATCCTAAAATATAAAAGCTATTTGAGGTAATGTGGTTTCAGGGTTGGCCCATGATGTGATTGGTTGGAGTGGTCAGTTGGTTTCTCACCCAGCCCAATGCATTGGATGATATTACATCAAACAAAGGGCCGCCCTTCCACTTTAGTGTATTGTTGGACTCTGTCTCACCCATTCTGAAGTACTGACCTTATTCATCCTAAAAAATAAAAAACAAAAAATAAAATATAAAAGTTATTTGAGGTAATGTGGACCTAGGGTCGGCTTATGACTGGAACATTGGATTGGCCAATCAGTTATTCACCTAGGTTAATGTACTAGATGATATTATACCAAACACACGACCGCTTCCTTCTTCAGCGTAATGCTGGACTTAGCTATATTCTATCTTGAATGACCGACTTTGTCCCAAGTATTTTAAAATATAGGAGCATTTAGGTCCATTAGCCTGTAATATTTTGGTTTATTAGGGGCTAACTTGCTCCTCTTTTTTTAGTTTTTATTAAATTTGTTTTTATCACTTTTGCCAGATTTTTGGCAGCTTATTTTAAATTCTATACGTGTATATTTATACTTTTACATATTAGTTGGCTATCCCTAGATAGGTATTGTTACATGGTTGGATCTGATCTGCGATTTTGTGGTAATCATTATCCAGCCTAACCCATTCTTTTGTAACATACACCTTTAAATGGTTTTATCTGTTGGAGGATGTGACATCACTAATGGTTTCCTACTAATTCTTTTAAAAGTGAGTGAACCTTTTGAATTACATGCTGATGAAACTCCTGTTTTTGCAGGGGCGAAAAACGCTGTTCTTGTGTATTGAATAAAGTGCGTTTACTACCTCTTGGAACTTTTGGCTTTGCATGACATCGTTTTGTTTTTTCACTAGTTTGAAAGATAAGATAAAATCAATCAAACTGCTTTCCCAAACCATCATGTACATACCTATCAGCTCTAAAATGTACTAGTAAAGAGACTTGTACTGTAAACATGCAATGGATTGAACTGTGTCTACTAAGTTATTAAAATACAGTGGGGAAAAAGGGGAAACACACACATATTAGCATCTGAAGTTACATATGTAATATTGGATGTTGAGGTTCCTATCTTTGACATGAATTAGTATATGAGATCAAATGAGTTTAAATAAGTACAACATCTGTAAATATTAGTCAGAGTCAATAAGGATTACTATTATAATTATGTTATCCAAATGAACATCTAAGGAGCCTATAGTCTGGCTAAGACATTTATATCTAGTTAGAGTGTATGTCATTTAGTTAACCAACAGCTGGTGTAAAAAAACTTTGGGACAGTGTAATGCATATATAAAAAATGGCATAAATGATTGCTTAAGCATAGCTATTCATCAACACTTTAGTTTTTGTTCATCTACATCTTTCTAACCAAGTAAAAGCTGAATGTAAGAGTAAGAGGTCCGAAGATTTCACTTAGTTTAACTTTAAGGGGCTTCACAATTACCTCAGTGAAATACACTAATGTATATTATGTTAAGATGAGTAGGTAATGTTGAACTGCATTTATTTTTACAGGATTAAAAGTTTGAATACATTGTTATCTATATTATTTGTAGCAAGAATTAGTGAATAACCAAATCAATAAATGGAAATTATGGTGACTTCATTAAAATGTTCTTAATGCAGACTGTTCACTAACATTGCAAAAATAAAACTTTATATAGGCTATCTTTATAATGGTAATAACGCAGTGTCATACAGTTATTAAGCATTAAGTATGAGTCAGTGATGATTATTACATGTCCAATATTATTAAAACAAACTTCTTTACATTACACTCTATTTCATTTTCTATGTAGATGCAAGTAGTTTATTATGTTATTATGTGTTATATTCTAACCATTCATCTTGCATATATTTGCTATTTCTTTTACTTCTGCAAGGTCTTCTTAACTTGCTCTCTAAACAATCTCAGTTAAAGTGTAGCTCTTTTAGATATTTTACATATAATAGCAAAAGTCCAACAGACGTTATAATAGAGATGCAAGTTATATGTTTAAGGAAAAGAACCTTATCATTAACTAGGTTGTATTGATGTAACAATGCTTGCAGTTTACCACCAGAGATTTTAAAAATACATGAGTTGATATTTAAAATCTATGTTAAATCTAGCTGTTTGCACCTTTTATACACCTTATAAAAGACAGATGATTCTTAGGAGTTTTTCTTGCTCAAGATTCTTACATTTATAAAAGCTTCCAGATACCCAAAATCTACTGACTGGACTGGACCTGAGGCCACCATCTTAGTGCAGCTATCTACAGTATCATAATAACATTTAACTGTGTGCTTATTCACACTAAGAACTGTCAGCAAAAGTTCTGAGAAGTATTGTTTCAGAGAGGCATCCAGGACCGTCTCACACATGTTGTTTCCCTATTGTAATGAAACATTTGATTTTTTTTTTGCATGTAGCTGCCTTAATGTCTACAATTAGCAGAGGTACAACACCTTCTTGCCAAAAAAAATTATTACATGACACCAGTATAAACCCTCTAGCCTTATGCAGCGATATGAAAAAGCTGTTAACCAGACTCTGCTCTGCAAATACACTGTACTTGTCTTCAGTCTAAAAGAACTTTCTTGTCATTGAAGCTTGAGAGTAAAGTTATAACTAGATGTTCTCAAAAGCTTGCACAGTTTGCTGTCTTCAAGTATTACATAATCAGGAAACTCTACTAGAGACTTTAAATTGTGTGTATATTTATGTTTATAAGTCTGGACTGATTTAAGCTTATACTTGTTTCTGTCAGCTTTAATTTAAATAAGAAATCATATTAAACTGGTATTTTCCAAATTCTAAAGATTAACTTAAAATTAGTGACGTTTTATAAGAATAAAAGGAAATAACTTACTTAAATGTAGCAGTCTGAGTGTTTTCAACTTTAATTAGGAAGTTTGAAGCTAAGGGTGCATTTCTAATACTGTTCCCTACACTTCTTCTAGGGGGCAACATAGCAGAATGGATCAACAGCTTCCAGAAGCCTTAGAAAAGACAGAGCAGTTTAAAAATGCCTCAAGAGTATCTCAAGGTAAGAAAAAGATTCAAATTGAATTTAAACAACATTTTGAGTAAAAAAAATAGATTTGTGAGTTAAAAAAACGAAAAATAAAGCTAAAAAAATGTTGCTATGTTTACTCGTGGCTGTTTCCTGGTTTTATAGAGTCTAACAGATGATCTAACATTAATAAAACATTAAATATCGCAGGATAAGTTAAATAAACAAAAAAGAACAACTTGTCTAACAGTACCTTATCTAGAAATCTTTTTTTCTTAAACAATTGCTTAATATTATTGCTGCAAGTTAACTATTTGGTCTGTTTGTTAAATGATATTAAAAAAGCATTAATTACCATAATGGTGCAGTAAGCATGAATTAAGAAACATTAATCACTAACAAACAAACAAAAAAAAAACAAGATTTGATTATTTATTTACCAGTTGATTCTTTGACAGATGAATTTGCTGTGGTAGTCGAAGTCTCATTTTTTTGTGTTTCTTCTTTTGGATTTAATTCCATATGTTTTTCTCAGATGTTCTCTTTAATGAAGACAGGGAAAAGTCCATATCCTCTGGGATGGTTGTTAGATAACTGTTTGGTATAAAGGAGATAGCTTCATCTAGGTTGTTAAAGATTCTTGTATCAGAAGAGAAGTACATTTTGATTTTTGCCGGATACAATATTTGGGATCTAATGTTGTTTTGTTTTGGATGTTTGACCAGTGGCCAACATATCTTCCTAATTTCCAGAATTCTAGCAGACTAGTCATTGTCAAGTCTGATGTGGTATTCGGTAAATTTTAATGGGGCATTCCTTTGGGTTGTTTTTAACACTAGATCCTTATCAAGGTAAGAAAGGAATATTACAACAACAGATCTCAGTGTTGCTGTGGAGGATGTGGGCACTGGCTTACCATTTGTCCTATAAGCTCTTTCTATACCAAACGGGAGCCCATCTTGTAAGTCTAAAATTTTGGAAATCCATTTATTCAAAAAATAAATACATGTTCTCACCTTTTGTCTTCTCTGGTACTCCTAAAATTCGGATATTGTCCTACTATCCTGATTTTCAAGATCGTCAATTTTATCCATTGGTCATGTGTTTTGTTTTATTTGAGAAGAAAGTCTGTGTGTAGTTCATCCTTCTTTAATCTTCCATTGATGTTGGTTATGGCTGTCTCCATGTCCATTATTTTATTTTGATGTTATTGAAAAAGGTCCCTAAAAACTTCAGTTTGTTTAGAACTATTCTCACTTAATTTCTCCAGCTTTAGTTGGAAGTCATCTGTCTTCAGTGATAGTGACTGTAGAGTAGATGACACCAGCTGTAGTTCTTTCCTCAATGCAGCATCAGACTGCGAAAACCTGGGCCTGTTCATTTTCCTTCAAGTTTAGTCTCAAATAATTTGACAGTTTGTAAAGTTAATGTTTAAACTATATATATATATATATATATATATATATATATATATATATATATATATATATATATATATATATTAGTCTAATTCCTGTGCATTATATAAATTCAGGGAACATCAGGTTACTCAAACAAATTGAGAACTTCAATTTTATTAAGTTTATAAGGAGGGAGTTTGTTCATCAACTTGGACCCAGTTCCCCTCCAGTAACAGAGCAGGTGCACAGGATTACTTTGTGTGCAATTCATAATGGGTTACAAAGGCATTTCATTGTAAAATGCCTTAGTTATAATGGCAAGGAGCTATCCTGAGTAATACAAGGGGGCTTCTTATGAAAATGCAAATTGGGTGCCATCACATTAGGATTGTTCCTGGCTATAGTACAGCACATTTAAATAGAAGGAAGGCAACTGAACTTCACTCCCTGACCCAACAGGCCCTACTATCCACTGAACAATGGCTCATTCACAACCTATTGATCCTAAATCCCAAAAAGACCAAACTTTTACATTTCCTTCCCCATTCTCTTTCTCATCACAAAACCTCCTTTTTTATTACATCTTCTAACAATACAAATATCCAACCTGACACCCACACAAAACTCCTAGGGGTCATTATCGATGACGAACTCAAGTTCAACCTACACATACTCCAATGTATAAAAAAAAAAACAGAAACTAGGTCTTCTATATCGGAACAAAAAATTCCTAACCCCTGAATCTAGACTGGGCCAGGCACTCCTCCTCCCCTCCCTCTTATACGCCGCCCCAGTTCTTACCAATATCCAGGCCTCCACTCTAAACAAACTGCAACAGACTTACCAACAAATAGCCAGATTCATTACTAACTCCCCATACAACTCACACCACTGCATTTCTTTAAACTCTCTTCAATGGCTTGAACTGCCCCAGTTTCTGCTATCTTATCAATTTCATATGCTACACTTTATTCTTTATAAACCCTCCTTCTGTCCATCTCTATCTTCCTTAGTCTCCATCTACATCCCATCCCGGACCCTCCGTACTTCTAACCAACAATTACTTGATATCTACCACCCAAAAAGTTCAGTAGGCAAACTACTCTACAAACACTCCCTTGCCCATGCTTGGAACAAACTTCACCTTGACTTACGTTCAATCTCCCACACCTCAAACTTTAAAAATGAACTAAAAGCTTATTTTCTCAATTCCAGAACCTGCCCTTGCCATGACCCTACCTAGTCTTCATTCCCTTTATGTACCCTCAAAGGGACCATACTTAGTAACGCATTACACCTCTCTCTCCAATGTGTCTACTATGCATTTGCACAATTTTATACAAACAAAAAATGTTAATTGTTGACCTATTGAATTATATCAATGTAAAATTGTTACTTAGCTTCTTTTTAATGCAACTTTAACTTTATGCATGTATCCCAACATATGTGAATCGTTTTGCTATAACTGCTATTATATCAATATTGTTTAAAATTGTACTTGTTTTAAAATGTATTACTGGAGCTTTTCTCCTCGGGTCTCCACTGAAAATGGGCCACAAGCCCAGTTAGACAAACCCGGTTAACAAATGTCAATAAATAAATAAATACATAAATAAATATAAATGGCTATCCACTTACAATGATGCAGAGAACTGGGTTACTCAATTTGACTGTGTTCATGGCTGTAATGTTTCTTACCACTGACAACAATTAAGTTAGTCTCAGCACACATGAGGCTAAACTTTTTCTAAAAAGGATTGCCACCACCCCATGAAGCCCTCATATGCTGAATTAGTGCAGTATGGGACATTTTAGCAGTCTACAGAGAAGAACAGAGACAGGCCACCATTGGCCTCTCCACATAAATCCCCTGCAATTTAAAAAAAATGGAAGGATGCAGGTAATACTTCTGAAACGGGACAGAGAATGGGACAGAGGGGGAAGCAAGAATGCAGTTCTTCTCCCCAGCAGTACCAGTATAAACCCAGTCCGACATAGACCTACCACAACTGCAAACCAAACACATAATAACACAAAGACATACTCGGAGGCTCTAACAAAAAACTTACCAAAACAACAGAGGCTCCCAAAGCAGACACCCAAAAATCCACCACCTCAAAACACAACACATGCAACACATACTTCAATAAATCAGTGTGTCAAACAATCACAGCCCTTAAGGCCAAACACTATGCCTGATACACTAGTAATAGGTGACTCTATAGTCAGACACACTGACGTTCCGCTTCCCAGGCTGAACAAGGAGAGGGTAATGGTGAGCTGCCTATCTGGAGCTAGGATCTGCCACATAACACACGCATTCAGGTCACTTCAAAGCAAGTACAAATATGACTCCGTCATTGTCCATGCCGGCGTGAATGACCTGAGACGTACCTCCCTTGACTACATGAAAAGAGACATAGAGGAGCTCTCTGATTATGTAGCCCAGGCTGGTATGACCCTGACCCTGAGCAGCATCTTGCCCTTACCAAGAATGATGCCACAATACAAAGACAAGATGATCAGCTTTAATAATTGGCTCAATTACTGGTGTCATTCTGTCTGCTTGGGATGACATGCTGGACAAGCCACGCTGCTTCGCAAGGGATGGCTTGCATCTGTCACCACTGGGCTTCCGGATATTGGCTAAGGCTCTTGCCATCTCCATAGTGCCTTTTTTAGGCAAGGCTCAAAAGACAAACCCACCTCCTTAGAAAACAGAAATGGAAAAAAATTAAGGGTAATGCTGCTCAACGCCAGAAGTCTAAATCTCAAGATGCAGGCTCTCGAAGCACTCCTCAGTATGGAGAACATCGATGTCTGTGCAGTCACTGAAACCTGGTTCAAGGCTCCTGAGAGCACCCCAGCACTACCAGGCTATACCTCGTACCATGCTTTCCGGCCCCAAAACTCGGGCCAAACCAGAAAGGGAGGGGGAGTGTCCATATTCATCAAGGACACCCACACCTCCAGGTTAGTGGCAACATATGAAGCATCCGAGACCATCCAGGTGAAACTAACCGTAGGCAAAACTGCTATACAACTGGTAGCATGTTACAGACCACCCTCTCAATCTCAGGAACCCCATTCAGCCTTCCTGAAGACATTGGAGGATATGAATGTCTCACGAAACACCATCATATTGGGAGACTTCAATTATCCTAACATAGACTGGGTGCATTATTCTAGCCCTAACACCCTAGCCCATAGGTTCCTGGAGTTCATAAATTCAAATGCAATGGAACAGCTAGTCACCTCTCCCACAAGGGGAGATAATATACTAGACCTGATCATCACAAACATAGGGACAAAGTGCTCCACACCGGAAGTATACCCCTCACTAGTGAGATTTGACCACAAACTAATCACCCTGGATATACATAACCCACCTCCACCCCCAACACAAAAGACTACAGTGAAAAACTTCTCAAAAGCCGACTTTACACTTCTTAAGACTGAGATGGTATCCTTTAAGCCCTCTGGGCCAGTGGAAACCACATCCCACAATGCTGAATCCTTCACAAATGCTTTCTAAGGCATCTCCAAGAATGCATGGATCATGCAATCCCAAATAAAACCAAGAACCTCTCCACCAAGGGCAGGCATCCTGTCTGGTGGACCGCAGTCATAAACAAATTGTATAACAAACGAAGAAAGCTACTGCACGTCAGAGCAAAATCCCATAAAGAGAAGGCATCTCTGATCAGCACTAGTAGAAAGCTACATTCTCTCATAAAAACATCCAAGGCCAACTTTGAGAGAAAAATCGCAATGGACACTAAAGATAACCACAAGGCCTTCTTCTGCTATGTTAGAAACCTGGGTGGAAACCCTCAAATATGCTCAGAGTTAGTTCACAATGACAAAAAATACACTGAACCCACAGATATTGCCAACATTCTGGCAGACAGGTTCAGTGCCAATTTCTCCCCTCCCTCACCCCCAAAAGAGGAAATACTTATCCCAGCTGAATGTAACCTCCCTGTCATCGCAGATGTCCAGGTGAGAACCGCCCTCAGCAAAGCTAAAAACACAGCATCAATGGGACATGATGGTATCCCGGGTTGCGTGCTACGTGAACTCCAAGAGGAGCTAAACCCGCACATAAAAATGCTATTTAACCTTAGCCTTACTACAGGATATGTACCTGAACACTGGCGTACAGCAACAGTAGTCCCACTCCACAAAGGAGGCACCTCTACAGACCTTGGTAACTACCGTCCCATAAGCTTAACCAGCCTGGTCTGCAAAGTTATGGAAAGAATCATTATGGAACTCATAAACCGAGACATTGGGGACCTACAGACACTTGATCCCACCCAGTTTGGCTTTGTAAAAGACAGATCCTGTCTTTTGAACCTGGTTGACTTTTTCAAAACAGTCACTAGAACCATTGACGAGGGCAAAGCAGTCCATACAGCCTACTTCGACTTGGCTAAAGCTTTTGACACAATACCCCACTCAGGCATCATAGATAAGCTCAACAGCTTAAATGTAAATCCATATGTCACAAGATGGGTTGCAAACTGGCTAAAGGATAGAACCCATAAAGTCTAAATCGCTGGAGCCATGTCAGACTCAAAGCCAGTCACAAGTGGTGTCCCACAGGGCTCTGTCTTGGAACCCCTCTTGTTCAGCATTTATTTCTCAGATGTGAAAGCAAACACAGGAGGGTTGTGGCTGACAAAGTTCGCACATGATTGCAAACTAGGCGCCATAGTCGATACACCAGCTGACACATACATCCTACAGAAAGGCCTCACTGAAACGGACAACTGGTGCCGGGGTCATGGCCTTAAACTAAATGCCAAAAAATGTATAGTCATCCCCTTTGGGAAAAACAAAGTACCCACAAATTATCACATAGACAGTAACCCACTGAGTATGGAAAAAGTAATCAGAGACCTGGGGACCCAAGTCGATAGTGACCTCTCATTTGACACCCACGTTGCCAAATTGGTTAGAAAGACTTTCTACCTTGCCCACTTTATCATGAAGGGATTCACGTCCAGATCAAAGGAGGTCATTGTACCCCTATACTCCTCCCTTATCAGGCCCATGATTGAGTACAATGCCCCATTTGGTATGTACCTCACCTGGCACTTGCAACAGCTGGAGAGACCCCAAAATTACCTCACCAAGAGGATCAAGAGTCTCCAACATATGTCATATGCTGCCAGACTAAAGAATCTCCAGCTCTATTCAGTAGCATACCGCCTACTTAGAGGTGATCTGTGCCTGACGTACAAGGCCATGTACAATCAGGAATTGATGGACATGCTCCACCTCAAAAAATCCAAATCCATCAGAACCACGAGAGCTAAGGGTTTAAACCTCAGCACAAATATGAATAGGACATGCTGGAGGGACAGATTCATAACTCAGAGGCTTCCCATACTCTGGAACAGAATCCCAGTTCATGTTAGGCAGAGCCCCTCACTGACTCTCTTCAAGAGAAATCTTGACGAGTGGATGGGAGATCGTAGGTTTACCCCGGGGGTCATCCCTGTGTCACTACTAGACAGAGGCACAGTAAACTAATTCTATTATGTAAGGGGGTCTTCACTGTGTCACTACTAGACAGAGGCACAGTATTCTAAATCTATTCTGTACACTTTTGTACCATTACATGGGGTGGCGAAAGCTACATCACTATGGCTAGGATTATAAATATCCCAGGCCAGATAGCCTAGTACTAAACTATAAAACTATGAAACATACAATTGTGCACCACTTTCAGAGGCTGATGAGTATGGGGAGCCCAGTAAAGAGGAAGGATTGTGTGCAACACCAGACTGACACTGAGGAAATTGCTGAGATAAGCAATTACTGGATGCTGGTACTTCACAAGCACTATATCTTGCCGAAGGAATATGTTTGACATATGAATATTTATGGTTTATTGTGCTTATTATTTATTTTGGCCCTTGTTAACTCTTTGTTGGAGCATATTGACTGCCATGCATGGGATGATGGCCCGTTCTCAGTTGTCAAGAAGACTGACATGTAAATTGGTTTAAGTGAGTATAAACATGACTCAGTGATTTTATTTCTGTGTTTATATTGGGGAGGGGGTGTGAGGAGAGCAGCTTAAGCAGCAGGCCATTGCTTTTCTTTTTCAGCTGTACAGTTTACCTAAGTACTAATTATTACTTCTATTTGTGATTCCATTTAAGGTTTTGTGATCCATCTGTGTAGGAATTAAAATAGATCTTGGTACAGTCCTACTATCACTGCACTCTTTGCTGTCTTACGTCTAAGTTACCCTGCCCTGGTTTAAGCTATGTATTTGCTTTTTTTTATTTTTAACCTCTTAGTGTTGCATGCAACATTGTAATTCTATAACAGGAAGGTTGTTTTTTTTTTAATACTAAATTGTACTGGTTGTTTTACTGATAATTTTTTGTCTGTTTTTTATTCTCCTTTCTTACCACAGTTCTCAGTTGTAAGGTTGATGCAGGACAGACTCCATTACCATGTTATGCTTCAGCTGGAATGTGAAAGGTGCTTCTTCAATAATTAAATCTGAGGCTGTATTAGGATTTATTGTGAATTATGACCTGCAGATTATATTTTTTTAAAAGAAATAAACATTAAGACTACTTATGCTAGAGGTTTTATGGAAAAATGGAAGGAATTTTACATACCTCTCAACTGTACAGATTTTTGCAGAATGCCCAGATTTTTACATATATTTTTGGTCTGTTTCTCAATAAAATTTTGATTTTCTGACAAATCATTGTGGATTGAAGTCAGAAAATAATGGCATACGTTTGAGGTTCAGACTTCATACCACTCAGAAAATTCATGTAAATGCAAAACTTGTTATTCTATCAACATTCTAAAATTGTAAGAGTAATATTTAAAAATGGTCACTATTTTTGTGCCTTTGTCTCCCCATTATTTATGGCTTTTTCCAGATTTCCTGCCCTAAGAGGGAAGGCGGCTTAATACTTAAGTTGCACCACCTCATCTAAGAGGGATGTTGCCATTTTTCTTTAAAGAGCAAAAGGTCTCACAGGTGAGGTGGATTGTGTTAGAATTCAAAGTATATCAAAGACAGGCTATTTGGGGAAATTACTTATGGTCCCATTGTGGAGAATCCTACAGCCCTTGACAGTTTCTTTCATGCTATAGAGAAAATGGGAAGGTATGCGTATATGATTCTATTTGCAGGGACTTTAATGCAGTTATTAACCATGAGGTTGGCAGACTACCAGCAGGCAGGTGTAAAACACATCACATTGCTGTTGAACTGAATAATTGGCTACAGGGTAAAAGCCTATTGATATTTGGAGAGTGTTCAGCTCTGCAGTAATGGATCTTACCTATTACGGAATTAATGGTCAAATTGTGAGCAGGCTGGATTTTTGTCTCTTGAATGCTGACAGAATATATTAAGTCAGTTTAGTGGATATTGTATCAGGACCTTTATCTGGCCATAACCATGTACTACTGAAGGAGCACTAAGAGGATAGTGTATAGCCAGAGGAGACTTGATTCACTCCTTTTACTAGATAGGAATTTGGGAAATACCTTGGGGAGTGAATAGGACAATTTTGGCAAGTAATGCAGGGGTAAGACATTACAGCATACGGTTCTGTTTTTTCACAGGGGACAGGAAATTAAATGATTTGGATATAGAAATGAGAATGGGAAAAGAGAACTCACAAAAATGAAGGATGAAATAAGGAAAAAAGAAGCATTGATAAAACATGGGGGCAAGATAGAGGCAAACAACTACACTGAATCAGGGTTATTAAATGTCATTATTCCAATCTCGTGTATTAGGACATCAAGGATAACTGGAAATGAATGAAACTTCATTACTGGTCCAAAGGGATCAACTGCCAAAAAACTGATAACAGAGGATGCGCAGAAAGAAAAAGGGAGATTAGGGTTCTGGCATTAAATGACAGGAAAGGCAATGTATTGAGTCTGAAGGCGTTGACTTGCTGATCAGGGAGAAACATCTTAGAGTGGTGCAGAACTTGAATGAAGGTCATGCAGAGCTAATGAAGAATTATCTTGTTACATATGAGTTCAACGCCATGCCTGAGGAACATATTCCTGACCTAAAGAAACCAGTTCAGCTGGGGGGTTATAGATGCAGCCTCTCAGGGTTTAACATCTGGGAAAGTCCAGACCCTTCATGGTTACAGCAGATTTTTTTATAAAGCCTTCATTGCACATCTTTCTATGACATTTCTGTTTTTTTTATGAGGCATGTCTGAAGCAGGGCAGCATTCATCCTAACTATACAATGACTAAGGTTGTAATGCTACCTAAAGCAAACAAGGACCCACTGGATCATAATAGTTATAGGCTTATCTTGCTCCTGCAGGTGGATACTAAAAGTTTTGCTAAAATAATGGCTAGTAGGGTGAACAAAGTAATGTTAAAGTTTGTGGCACCAAATCTTCTAGAATTTATTAAGGGTAGACAAGGGGTCCAGATTAGGTTAAGCTATGGCTTCATATTCAATGGCTGTATCTAGGTAGAAATAAATCAGGGCCTAATAATGTTAGATTTCAACAAAACTTTGACATAATTAAATGGAAGTTTTCTGAGCTAGTTTGGAGGTTTGTTTTTTTCTCATTGAATTTGTAAAAATGTGCAAGTTGTTATACATCAACCCTTCAGCTCAGTTTTTCACAACCAGATCCTTTCTCATAAGACTGATATAAAGTGTAGCATTTGGCAAGGATGCTCACTATCCCACTAACTTTTTGTAATGGTTGTTGATGTAATTAACATCAGCATCAGTCAAACTCATACAGAAAATGGGATCTCATTTGTCTGAAACTGAAGCATTACTAGAAGCAAGTACTTTGGGTCAAAGTCCCCATAAATGCAATTACATCTCTGCTTGGAACATTTAGAGAAATCTCTAAATTCTCTGAGTTGATAATAAACATGCAAAAGTTAGTTATTTCCCTCAATTTATATACATTGGAGCAAATCGGAGCTTGTGCCCTTACAGGTAATAATTGAATGCAAATATTTGGATATTGAAATGAATGGTTTGTTTAGCTAAATTAATAAATAATAACACCAAGCCATTGCTGTTAGCTATCGGCATTAAAATTAGGCATCTCATATTTTTTTTAAGGCAGGAGATTTCACCGGAAAAATGGTGTGTTGCCTTGACAGCATTAAATGACTCCATGCTCCCAACACTAGTCAATATTATTGATCATAATCTGCTATTTAATTGGTAAAAATCCCCCAGTGAGTGGCAGGAACTTTGATAGGGCAAGAGTAGGAAGGTATTGGACATGTTCAGATAGGAGGGGGTGGATTATTTCCATATGACCAGGTGTCATTTACCGGTGGCCTGACTATGAGCCTCACTTATCTTAGATCGGCCACAGGACTTGCACTGACAAGAGATTAATTTCCTAAGTTCTGGCTATTGGGCATGGTAGACAGAGATATCTATATGCCTTTGATGAAAGGATGTTGGAGTAGGAGAGTAATCTCCACAGGTCTAGCTATATTATTCCAAAACTGGAAACATTCACTGATGAGTTCGACAAATGATTTCTGTAAGATAAGTGAAAGACTAAAAACAAGTTATAATAGGCACCTTTTATTGAGATGATGGGCAGAATTGTGTCGTATTCTACTTTTTTTAATTGATAGAAACAATGTTTGACATTTTCTGTGATGTACTGAGTTAGTCAATGAATAATTTGTTACATAGCTTCATTGCTGTTTTTATCATGGCATGTTTAATGTTGAGACTGTCATTACTGATAATAATTTACTCCTATTGCCAAATGGATTAAAGACTGAATCAATAAAGTTGGAATGGTTAAAAAAATAAAATCACAAATACTGTTCCTTCAGGATGAAGGTGTCAAGTTATTCGGGAGCTAACAACAATTCTCAGATGAACTTGGTATAGAACCGAGGTGGTATTCATAGTACACCGGTATATATATATATATATATATATATATATATATATATATATATATATATATATATATATATATATATGCGCAAGGGTAATTAATGAAGAGAAACATTGCACCTTTATGTAAATGTGCTGACCACCAATGAATGGTGCTGTATATGGAAAGTGAAGTGCTGTGCCAAAATGCCTACAATATTTTCAGCTGTCTTAAAGATCATAAAATGTATTAAAGGTAGTGTGGTAACGTGTGGTAGAAGCTGCATGAGTGTAAAGTGATAATTTCTTTCAGTTATTGTCATTGTTTGCAAATGAACACAAGCCTGTGCAAGCCCATAAGTACCACTAACGGTTACTTCAGGAAAACTACAGAGGTTTGTTTAGTAAAAGGATGGCACTGACATGACCTGCTGACTTTTATTTTCAGTAGGTAAATGGAACGTTTCCTACAATATAATACCTGCACATTTTGTTGTCTAACTTTTTTGAAGTGACTACTAATATACTACACAGAGTTAAATAAAATATAGCAGATGGTGTGACTGAGATGGGCCTTCCTCTTCATGCACATTCCCACTCTCAGTGACAATAACTGTAGCAACCCCCCCCAAGTGGCCATAGTCATTTTATACCTATTGGATGAGATACACATTTGTATGATATGATATACTGAACTCAGCATGACTGAGCTTCATTTGTATAATATGTTTCTAAATCAGCCCCAGGTAACTACAGTAGACTTAAGTCTGCCTTTTTCAGCTGTGCTGAGCAGGGATTATCATCAACCGTCTTAGTAAAGACTGGACAAACTGAAAAGAATTAATAACAGAGGGAATAAGCAGAAATTACTAGGGTAGCACAACAATGTGAAAAATTTAAAAATCTACTGGCCAAAAACATTTCTTTACTGTTAAGACATGAATGATAATATATTTTACAGCCTTTTGAATCACACGATCCAGAATGTGTAAGTTGCTGTTTTTACTGCTGTCTGAATGTGTTCAGATGCTGTCCAACTTTAAATACTATTGACAACAGTTGCAGAAAAGTAGAACAGCAGAGAAGAATGATTATAGTGTACCTAAAAATACCCAGCAGCACAACATAATATGCAGCTTTTATACACCCATAATACTTCACAGTTAAATGCAAGTTGGAATGACTTATGGAGGACAATTAATACCTCAAGTCAATACACATCATTTGTTTTAGCAGAGAGGAAGAATCTGAACAGAAGAGCCCACAGTAACTCCTAGACTCAGGAAGAAACTTGACAGTGAAGACCCAAGAATGGAGTACCAAAAACACATTATCTAGGACCAAGAGCAGTCCACCTCTCACTGCACTGGGTCTGCATTTAACAAAATTTCTGTAATCTGCAGAACAATAAAAATTGTTCTTCCAAGGCACTACTCCAGCAGGCATTTTCAATAATCAAAGTGTAAATCACTCTATTAGATGGACCTGATGAAGTTCAGGTGAAAGTGTTTTCTTAAATATAGTTCTATACTTGTAGCTCATAGAGTGTTGTCATGTTTTGTTTGTTAGAAGTTAAAAATAAAAATAAAAATAAAAGCTTTGTAAAAAGAATGGTATTCCACAAGCTACTGAGCTAGTAAACCCTTATGGGTCTTCCAGCAATGTTCAAATAAGGTACTAACCTCTAAGCTTTTTGGATTGGCCCCTTGTTTTTCCATCTAACAGATTTTCCTCCAATCAGCTACCATGGACTCTCCCACTATTTTCTTTAACTGCCTTTAAATAACTGCCCTGTTGAACGTAATTTATTAGAACAATAACAGTCATCCATCTACCTACTTAACTATATAAACTTTTGGAAACTTCTTCAAGGTGTTTTATTCCTCTGACAGGGAGGGTATCAGAAAGAGTCTTCTAGATCTTCTACCTAAAGTTATTTTATCTAGGTTAATCCTTCATACTTTTCTTCTTGTTAGTCTTGTCACCCTTTGGGTGACAGGTGGGATACCAGACTTCACTCGAGCCCTGTGGATTACTTCTGCTTTGTCTCTATAAGGGGTGATGACTTTGATGCAGATGAGGATGTCACAGGAATCATCAGAGGTGGAGTGGTCACCAGTAGTTTCAGACCACTGCAGCAGCCAAAGTTGTGCAGTGTGGAAAGTTAGTGCATAGCTGATGGCAATACTTCATGCTGACATATAATGCTTAGTATACTTGTGTATGTATTACCCATAACATTTTCCATCACCAAGTACCACATCCACAGCAGCCATACAAAAAGTGCTCATTGTCTGCATGGTAAGTGTGCATTCACCTGTTTACATATAAATTATTGTTATTGTCAAAGTTATGAGTAACCATGTTATCACTTATTCCTTCACAAGGTCAGCATCAGAACCAAACATTTTCAGTGCAACAGCCGAGCAGGCTGATGTTAACAACAAAATGGCTGATGATGATGATGTCATGACATAGCTTGAGGAAATTGGCACACAGTCATAAAGTACACTGGCAGGGCCCCAAAGACATCAAAGCAGGCAGATAACTATATAGGCAGTGACACCAACTCTCACTTTCCACAGAATGAAGGCATAACATTACAACCAGAGGAAGGGTAGACACTATGTAGCTCAACACGTGTCTTTTGTACAACATGAACACCTTGTGGAAGCTGCTACGATTTCAGAGTTATTAGTATAACTGCCATGCCTGTGAAAAGGGGTGGAAGTCAAAGACCTATTTCACAGTTACTACTTGAGACAAATATGGCCTTCGCTGGCCACCTGCAAATGAGCCGTGACATAGTTCAGGCAGAGGCCACTGCCACAGACAATAAGGTAGAGATTGTTAGAGTATTGCAGGGTATACATGACAAATGTCACCTGTATATGGGAATGATGGAAGCAAGAGACAATGCCATGACAATTCTGATGTGCAGTGTAGTGGCACACACACAGCATTCATGTCTGTCAGCATACGTTTACTGGTAAAGATTTAGACTCACAGCTAGATGTGGATAGAGAACTGCCCACATACATGGAGGCAGTTAGGCCACACCTCCATGATTCCTAAGAAAGTGCTAAAATGAATAGTGGGAAGTTAGCTAAAAGAAGGCAAGCAGGCTAAATCAGCCTTCTATAGCACACAGTTAAGCTCTAGGTCTGCAGCAGCGTCAGATCAATGTCTAGGGGTTCCTCTGCATCCAGCATCTCAGCATCAAGCTCACATGTCCAGCACTTGCTCATAATAAATATTACAATCACTCACACTATCCTTAGAAGACATTGTGTATGAAACCTTAGATCTATAGCTACAGAGCAAGCCACAATGACTTAAAGTCCAAAGTGACAAAACCCTATGTTTTCAGTCATGGATATCAGTGCATAAAGGTTCACATCATCTGGAAAGAATTGATAATACTATGCAAGTAAGGAAAAAGTCTACAACTGGTTTATTTGTTCATGCAAACTGTTACTTAAAATAGTATTCTGTACTTACTATAGGGGGAGTATTGGACTCATTCACTGCATATGTTACTACAGTCTTGGGAAATCTTGCCAGTAAAACTAGTACGGTTAGCCATTAACCATTAACACTGCACAGATGTTAAGTATATGAGTTTTGATGACACAAAATGGTTTCTGGTACTGAATTAACTAATTAATCTGATGTGCAGTCTCACTTAATCATGCACTTCACATCATAATAAAAACACCTGCAGATCAAGTTATACCTGAGGCTCAGTTCAGTGTGTTCTGTACAGCAAACCACAAGTGGACACCCAACAGTGACTTTACAGGTGAATTAATTTCTTAGATGTTACATCTGAAAATAGTAAAGCAACAACAAAACATACAAGAAAGCTAACATGTAACTTTCTTTTCATGTTACAGTGAAGTCATCTTAACTCTCAAGTGAAAAAATGCATTTATATTTTCTGCAGTAGACTTTCCTTTGTCTTGAAAAAATCAAACTGTAAGCAAGAGGACCTGCACAACAGTAATAGCGTAATCAGTAGTTTATTTCCGCTTTCGTCAAATAGACTTCATCAGAATACAAAAACCACACAGCTCAACCCACTTAAATACCCACTACAATTAATAAACTAATTGGTCAATTAAGACACAGTCAATCAAACATTTACTACAATTTAAAAAAAAGGTATGTTATAAAAACAAAGTATTCATACAATGTTAAAAAACCCAAAGGAAAATAATTCCTTATTGATATGTAATGTTCTGTATTTTAAAAAGCATTTGATGTTAATGTAGTCATTCAGACCAGGGGGTTTGTCAGCATTAAGTTTAATTTGCCATAGAGTCTCACGCTGTTCAACAAAATTCTTAAAATCCCCTCCTCTAAGGTCTGAATGAACTACCTCTAAAACAGAAAATAAAAATTTTTTGTATGTCCTACATACTCTTGAATGTTTATAGAGAGCATTATTTTCATCTTTGGTTTTAATGCTATAAATGTGTTCTCTAATTCTTATGTTTAAACTACGGGTGGTCATGCCGATGTAGAAGGCAGGACAACCCAAACATTGCCCGATGTAAATCACCCCCTTAGTCTTACAGTCAACATATCCAGGAACCTTAAAAATATAATCAAAATTCTCTATCTTAATGTAAGGACCCTCTGAAATAAAACGACACGTGTTGCAACTGTGGCAACAGTGCATCCCAGTTTTAACAGAACTAACAGTGGATGAATGTGTCGGTTTATTTTCTAAGATCCCTTTCAAATTGCTATGGTTCCTAAATACAAAAGAGGGCCCACCAACAAACATCTTCCTCATCTCCTCATTGCCTTCAATAATTCTCCAATTGTTGACTATGGCTTGTCTAATGGAAGAACTGTCAGAACTAGTCTCCAAAGAGCATATTAGGCGTGTTTCGAATTCCTTCACTTTGCCCTTCTTCTCACCCCCTGCCACTGTCCAGGTCGGAAAATCCATAATAGGTCTAAACATGTTTCCCCGTTTCTGTAAAATTTCGTCCATAGTGACGTATAACTGTTTAAATTCATACCCCCTCTCAAGAAACAGATGAAAAATAATGTTAAATTCATCAAGTAAATCACTGTCCTTAGAGGTCATCCTACTTGCCCTTATAAATTGTCCACGAGGAACATTCTTAACTACATGTCTAGGATGATTACTAGCATGATGTAAATAGCCGTTGGTGAAAGTCTCTTTTCGGAAAATCCTACTGTGTATCCGACCATCCTCTACATCCCAATACAACAAAATGTCTAAAAAATTCACCTTAGTGCCTTCAACACCCATGGTGAACTTCAAATACTCAGAAGAATGATTGATTTCTTCAAACAACATTTTAACTGTAGAGGAATTTCCATCAATCACAAAAAACAAATCATCAATGTATCTACAGAAAAATTTGATGTTAAATTTCTGTTTCAACTTGGGTATTACTTCTTGTTCCCACCTGGCCATAACCAGGTTGGCAAAGGCCGGGGCGGCAGAAGACCCCATAGCCACCCCCTTTCTCTGCCTGTAGTATGATTTGTCGAAAAGAAAAACATTGTTTTCTAAAATCAGTTCCAAAAACAGCCGAATGGTAGAAATAAAACTGTTAGTAAAAACCCCACCTTTACTAATCAAAAAATCACACACAGCATCAATACCCTCCCAATGGGGAATACATGTGTACAAGGCAATTACATCAACTGTAAAAATGATGTCCTTCGAGAAGTCAAAACCCTGTTCAAGAATATAACAACCAAACTTCTCAAGAAAATGCCAAGAATCCTTAACAAAGGATAATTCTTTGCCAAGAAGTGGGCTAAGAATAGCATCAACAACTAGGGAAATACCTTCAGTAACAGAGTGAGGACTAGAAACTATAGGTCTGAGCGGCGGATCTGTGAGACTTTTGTGAGTTTTGGGTATCCCAAAAATAACACCAGTCCGTGGTTCAGATACAACACAAAACTCATAAAGTTCACGGGTGATTTCACCTGTCATTAACAGTCCATATAGTTCAGAGTGTATGAATCGAACTCTTTTTTGAAAGTCATAAAAACCAATTTTCTCATATTCATCTTCATTCTCAATAATCCTTAACATTTTTAATTGGTAAGCCTCTTGGCTCATTATGACTAAGTTTCCCCCCTTGTCGCTCTTCATGAATCTAAAATCTGAGTTCATTTGTTTAAGACTGTGCAATGCCTGTCTCTCCTCCCTGCTTAAATTGTCAGGGGTAAACCTCTTGTTTTTCAAAACACTAGTGACATCAGCTATAACTTGTTCCTCAAATGTTTTAATAGTATGGTGCAAATTTGGAGTAAATGCAGAGGGTTTAAGCAAAGACTTACTAATCATACACTCAGGTAAAAAATCTAAAATGTAACTTGTGTTGAGTTTCCTGCAAAACTTCTTAATGTCAACTATAGTGTTTGACACGTCAGCCTTGAATGTAGGAATAAAATTTAAACCACGTTTAAGTACATTAATCTCATACTCAGAAAAACACTTGTCAGTCAAATTAACAATTTTAAACTGATCAATAAACTGGGTTACGTCTCGTCCCCCGAAGAATTCGAACCTAAAAATGTCCGACTGCGAGTAAACACAGTGTTCTTGTTGGATTGGTTCCCTTTCTTGTTTAAAAAAGGAATGGTGGAACTAGAACCACTTGTAATGTTCCCCCCAATATTGTTAGCAAGTTTGACTCTAGGACGAACTGATCCGTCAACGATAGTTCCCTGAACAACAGTCTCTTTATCATTATTGACTGATTCAGTAACCCGTTTGTCAGCAAAATTGTCCCCTGTATCTGTAGTGTTACTTGCTGGCTCAATATTTGAATCTGGGTCGGGCACAATGTTCATAAATGTACCCTCGCTTTGTTTCGTCTTAGTACCCCCTGTCCCATCAGTCCCAGTCAACAACTTGTCTCTGGCTTCACGTTGAATCCCAGAGCGGGTGCCAGTGTCCGTTGGATAAAAGTTCTTGTGGCGGTTAAAATCACCGCTGCGTTCAGAAAAACGATTCCTAATAGCAAAATTATTGTAGGCAGCATTGTTCTCGTAAGCGGTGATGTCACGAGTTAACTTAGACTGTTTACGACTCGTGACATCAACCGTGTGCTGCTCTAGTTCGTCTTGTAACGAAGAAATAAAGTCATTCAACTTTTGGGGGCCCACGCCCCAATGTTTATTTTCTGTTTTAGAGGTAGTTCATTCAGACCTTAGAGGAGGGGATTTTAAGAATTTTGTTGAACAGCGTGAGACTCTATGGCAAATTAAACTTAATGCTGACAAACCCCCTGGTCTGAATGACTACATTAACATCAAATGCTTTTTAAAATACAGAACATTACATATCAATAAGGAATTATTTTCCTTTGGGTTTTTTAACATTGTATGAATACTTTGTTTTTATAACATACCTTTTTTTTTAAATTGTAGTAAATGTTTGATTGACTGTGTCTTAATTGACCAATTAGTTTATTAATTGTAGTGGGTATTTAAGTGGGTTGAGCTGTGTGGTTTTTGTATTCTGATGAAGTCTATTTGACGAAAGCGGAAATAAACTACTGATTACGCTATTACTGTTGTGCAGGTCCTCTTGCTTACAGTTTGATTTTTTCATTTACTTGGCTACGTTTTGGTGCTTTTTCTTTTTTCCTTTGTCTTACTGCTTGCTATCCTGCCTAAATCACTGTCAAATAATAAACATTCCTGGTCCACGCATGCCACATATGATAACTAATTCTGCATAGGTTCATATGAGCAGCTTATTTAACAATGTGCTTAAAATGTCATTTTGCACATCAGGTTTATGCCTTTTATCATTAACAGTATAGCTTAGATTTGGCAGGTGGGCATCAGTCCTGAGCTATGCTGCCAGAAAATAATAATTATCTTGAAAAAGTTATCTTTACAGATGAAAAGAATGTCTAATGTACAGTAACAGCAGATCATGCACCACACAGCACAGCCCATAGATAACACTACATGCATCAAGTTAAAGTATAATCCATATGATTTCTTATTAACTATACCACTACCTACGTGACATGGCCCATAATTGTGGACTAGATGCTGCATGCCCTGGAAGTGCCTGCTACATGGGGTCCTACATGATTGCCATCAGCTAGAAGGAATAATAACAGGGGTTGCACTGCCATCATGGGTCAGTTGTGTATCAGAGCAAGGAATGACCATGTTGTGCAGAATGCAACATATCATAAACATTCTGCATGCAGTAACAAGTTCATACTATAGGGCATTCCCAGACTCTTCCAGTCAATGTAAGTGGGCTTTCAGCAGACCAAACTAATGCTCCATGATGATCCTTGTTTAAGACATGACAGTGTGGAGGCTCTCTTCAGCAGCTCCCTGAGGGTTTCAGCCTGATGTCATTAGCAAAGGTTCAGATGGATAGCCTGCATCACCTGGAAATGAAAAAAGGAGGGGGACATAAAAAGAAGGGGGGGGTTACTACTAAACAATATATTTTCCAAACTATAAAAATATTGCACCAAGTACCTCACCAAAATGTACCCTCTTACAGAAGGCACACATGGTTTAGCTCTATCCTGTGGTGGCACAGGCAGATTAATATACTGATCTACACATAACAAGAGTGTATTGAGGAACTGCTGAAATGTCCTCAAGGCAGAAGCCTGAGAAATATGCATTGTGTCCCCAGATTGTTTCTAGAAGATCCTTATAGCAAGTATAGATAGGGCTATACATACTCTAGTGTCCACTACACACATTCCCTCATTCCTCATTTGTGGGCCATATAAACTCACTGAAGTCTATACCATATCCCGGAACACTCTAAATGTAGTATGATTTTCTTGGTCTGGAACATTAAAATTGCTCTGTCTTTGTCTATATCTGTGCTTCTCCACAGCCTGTGCTGCTGGGTACCTGCAGTTTTAGTGAGGCCAAAACAAGCAGTACATAGTAAAAATATCCAAGCTAGCAAATACAGCAAGATCCTTTGCAAGTTGCAAAGTAGATAGAAAAGGTTTGACTTCACCTATTATAAGGCATTTGTGCACTGCTACAAAATACATAAAAACGTGAATATGAATCACACAGAGGAGGGAAAGCTACCGTATTTACAAACTATATTGACAGAATTGTCAGTCAATCCTCATTTATATAACAGTATAGCCTCATTTGCATAATTTCTTACCCAAGTTATGAAATCTGCTGAGTGTAAGCTCAGTTACCATCAATGAATTGCTTTTGAGCTGCGCTGAAGTGCAGCCATTGCAAAATCCCACTAATCATAAGTGCAAAAAGACTATTAATTCCATCCTAGGTCTTCTTTCAGAGGCATCATATTTCATTTGTATGACTACAAGCAGCTTTGAGGTACAGAAATACTGATATCTGTCTCCTGCAGTGAGAGACGATTAAGGATTTGATTCTGACAGAATGAGCTGGAAATATTAGGAAACCAACTGGGGAGCACAAGTCAAAGCAGCACAGGATGGCTTCAGAACAGTACAAAAGATAAATACAGTGACAGTTTTGTTTGACTTATGAGATCATGAGTTAGGAAGTGGCTATGAACAAGACCTTCCTAGACTTCAGCAAATTAAAGGAGTGGAGTAATTCAGAGTGTCCAGGGGCCTTCCCAAGTGTAACTATATGAGAGAAATGTTAATTTTGTATTGGTCTCATAGGTCGGTAGGAGTACTAGAGTAGGAAAGGGTAGCCACTCAAAAGAAAGGATGTCACCACTGGGGGCACTCAGTACTGATTCAGATTTTTTTAAGTTATCTTCATAAATAACATAGTAAAACATATGAGCTGAAAAGTATACATTCATTGATGACCAAAGTGTATAGCATAGCACTGATATAACGCAGCTAGAAAGGACTAAAAGAGGCTTGTCAAGGATGAAGAGATTTTCTAATCACAGTTGTTTATATTGATTGCAGACAAGCTGAAACTGATATTGTTCATTATTTTCTTAATTTTTCAATACATGTTGTATTGAATTTACTCAGTGGGGAGAGCCTCTCCAAGCAGAAAAAAGGTGTATGGAAGACAATCAGGTTTATGTGGAATATCACACCATTGCATGATGCACACATGTTACACACTACACCTGCACTTGCTTGTATGCATGCGGGTGGACACACACACACACACACACACACACACACACACACACACACACACACACACACACACACACACACACACACACAAACACATACACGCACACATGCACGCACACATAGACACATCCGAGTCATTGTCAAATGGGGCCTTAGGCAGAGGTATAGACTGGGGCACCCCTCAGCCATATTAATACCCCATTACTTTGCTCTATCTTTGTAATTACCATAAAACACTGAATTGTGCAATAAGGAGGTATATTTGGGATGTACAGAAGAATATAATTCAGTCCCAGGTTATAGAGCATGTTCCTGTTGTGCTCTTAGGGGACAATTGTGGAATATTACTCCTGTCTAACTGACAGTCTCACATTGGAATCAATAGTGTGGACTGAAGCTCCTTAGTTACTGACCCAGGATAGTGGGAGACGTCACATTATTGTTGACAGTCCAGTGGGGTATTGTCCAGGCATCACATTATTTAGTGGCAACATAGTGGGATATTAACTGGACATCACATTATTGGTGACAGCAATGTGGGATTTTTAAATGGACTTCAGTAGCCCGTGGTAGTTGTCATTAAGGTGTGCACTCTCAACAGCCACAAAGTAAACATATACAATCTCAGTTCACCACAGTTTTATTTATTTGTAGTTAGTTAGTTAGTGAGGGATAGCACACAAAGATGCCAGAAGAAGACTGCAGTAAGGTGACAAAGAACCAGATGGCCAAGGATTATGAAGCCAGAAGATTGGTGCATGCTAACCTGACTAAGGAAGCAATGATTTCAACCATAGTTGCAGCTTCAGCTCAGACCAGCCGTTTGGAGGATATCCAGCTTGATATTGGGGATGTGCAACCTTCTAGGACAGGACAGTCCACCTTTTCATTAGAGGACCTGAGAATCTATCTAGAATTAAGGAGACTGTAACTGGGGGCTAGGAAGCAGACCGATATGAACTGGAGGCTAAAGAGAAACACAATCAAGAAGCCAAATTACAAGAGAATGAGGAGAGACTGTACCTGGAATTTCAAAGACTGGAGGTCAAATGTTTAGAAGATGAGGAAAATGAGGCACAGCGCGGGCATGATGTGGAGCTTTTTACCCTTCAAGAGAGTTATAGAGGTAATTGGGAAGGGATTAACAGAACCCCAGAAGCTGTAAAGGTCAGTAAGCTTTTTCCTCAATACAGGGAAGGTGATGACTTTGATAGTTTAATTCATATATTTGAGAGGATATGCAGACAGTATGATGTTGTCCATGAGCTCTGTGTTTGGCTGCTGACTCCCTTACTCCATGGTAAAGCTGCTGAGGCTACGTCAAAATTGTCTGATGTAGATTGTTTGAATTATGTTAAGGTTAAAACTGTTTCATAGATTGTTTTAAACTAACAACTGAAGCTTATAGAAAAAAGTTTTTTCAGCATAGACACAAGTCAGATGAAAGTGTACGTGAGTATATTGTTGATTTAAGTACTTACTTTCAAAGATGTGCAAGTGGGTGTCAGTTCACCACTTTTGCGGAACTGGCAAACCTTTAGGAGAGGGAACAAGCCCGGAGTATATTGTATGATGACATGAAAATCTAGTTAACAGACAGAGACTGTAACTCTGCAAAGGAGATGGGGAGAAAAGGGGATATCTACTAAGCAAGTAGAGCAGCAATGCATAAGAAAGGGACACCCAATGCTGTACATGGACATAAGGGAACACACGAGGGGCAGCCTAAACCACTCCAGCAGAGCACACCAGTAACAAGGGAAACTACTAGTCCAAGTACATGGATAAGGATTAGATGTTTCAAGTGTAACCAGAGGGGACACACAGTAGTCAAATGTCCATCAAGGCAAGGTGAGAGACAAAAGGTGAGGGAGCCAGCAAGAAGTGATGACAAACTGCCAGGGATAAGTTGTTTGGAAACAACAGGGATGCAAACTATCAACAAAATGTATATCCTATCTTAGTAGATGATAAGGAAGGCATAGCTACTGACAGAACCATTGTGAAGCCTACAGTGGTTAGAGAGGAGCTGTACTTGCTTGGACAGTCCACCCCAGTCAAGGCTTTGGGAGGGACCCCATTCCAAATACCTTTCACTAGGGTTCATATTGACTGGGAGGGTAGAAGTTGAAGCAAGCAAGTGGGTGTGTTTGAGGATATTCCTGCAGATGTCCTGATAGGGAATGACATTGATGATGCAGTACCTTGTGTACATGCAGGGATACGGTCAAGCTTGGACTCAGTCATGTAGGTCCAGTAGCCTGAGGTAGACCTAGACAGCTGTCATCCCTGAAACTGGGACTGGTGTGGTGGCTGTTTCAGAGAAGGAGCTATCATGTAGCATTACATCTGAAAGTGAGCCACAGCTGCTGGTAGGTACTGATGTCCCCTTGGACACAGTGACTGCAAGGATGGAGGTGAGGGATAGTATGCAGATTGACAGTGAGGCACAGCTCTTAGAAGATACTAGGCTTCCTGTGGAAGGGATTGTTGTGTTTCAGGATATTCATGCAGATGTCCTGATAGGGAATTACCTTGATAATGCAGTGCCTTGTGTGCATGCAGTGACACATAGTCAGGCTTGAAGAAAGACATGTAGGTCTGGTAGCCTGAGAGAGACCCAGACAGATTTCATATCTGAAGCTGGGACTGGTGTGGTGGCTGTTTCACAGAAGGAGCTATCCTGTAGCAGTACATCTGAAAGTGATCCACAGCTGCTAGTTGGTACTGATGTTCCCTTGGACATGGTGACTGCAAGGATGGAGGTGAGGGATAGCACCAAGACTGACAGTGAGGTATAGCTGTTGGAAGTTACATGGCTTCCTGTGGAAAGGGAGATTGGGGGGGGGGGTCACAGATGCAGAGTGAGACAGGCTCAACTTATAGACCCTAAATTACAAAGCTTGAGAGACGTGGCAAAGGAGGGACCTGAGCCTCAGGGAAGAGGAGAGTCTGTATATGGGAACAAAGGTTTGTTATATATAAAGTGAACTCCTAAGGGAGGGCTGGAAGGTAAGGTAGTACAGTAGTTGGTAGATCCTAGAGCCTACCATTTGCCTTTTCCTGGGGATATTGATGTAGAAAAGGTGGCAAATGCTTTGCTAGAAATTTTCAGCAGGGTAGGTTTTCTAAGGGAGATAGTAACTGACCATGGTGCCAAAATCATGTAAGTCATGTCAGGCCTGCTGATTTGTTTGCGGAAGCATTGTGGGGTGAAAGATTTAGAGATCACACCCTACCATTCCCAGACTAATGGTCTTGTGGAGAGGTTACACTCTACATGAAAGACTAAG
This sequence comes from Protopterus annectens, assembly GCF_019279795.1. Classification (NCBI taxonomy): domain Eukaryota; kingdom Metazoa; phylum Chordata; order Ceratodontiformes; family Protopteridae; genus Protopterus; species Protopterus annectens. Next base: position 1,446,282,951 of record NC_056733.1, read on the forward strand.
CTATGGGCATTTGCAGACCAGTCTGAAAGGGCAAAATTAACCACTAAACCCAGTAATCTTCAGGTGGGTATGGCAGAGGTCACTTACTTAGGACACAGAGTGGTGAGTGGTAAAAAACTTGTCAAAGTAAAAGCCTAGTCAAGCGTGTCTAGTTCCTGTTGTTAAAAAAGCAAGTGAGAGGATTTCTAGGGACAATGGGGTACTGTGGAAAATTTGTGCCCAGTTGTGGTGCAATAGCTGCACACCTTACTGACCCAACTAGGAAAAAAAAATGGATAAGGTAGTGTGGACCACAGATGATGAGCAGGCATTCCAAAAACTTAAGGAGATTTTGGGAGGAACTCCTGTGTTGGCCAGCCCAGATTATAGTGAAGAGTTTTTTGTGCAAGTGGATGCTTTGGACTGTGGGGTGGGGTCTGTGCTCAGCCAAGTTTGCTTAGATGGAAAAGAACAGTGCAGTGGGATTAATAATGCCAATGAAAATGGGTTACCCAAGAGAAGAGTGGGTTGAGATTCACAGACAAACACGTTTTTTCTCAAGCTTCATTTTTCAAGGGACACTTGAAAACCATGTTGGAGTCATTGGGGGGTAGAGAAATGTGAAGAAATTGGGCACTGTCATTTGTGCTAGTATGTCTTGCTGAAGTTTTGTATATAATTTCAGATTGACCTGTGTATTGTATGCCAGCTATGATATTGTAAATAAGTTCTTACATGTTGATTTATGATCTGTTTGCACAGAATATCTTAAAGAATTGAATAGCGTTCTTTTACATTTCTAACTGTGCGTGTTTGTGAAGAAAGATTCTAAAGGCAGATTCAGCTGATCGATAGATGATGTCATCGGAATGTTGACAGTTGCTGTTGCTACTGTTAGAAGCTGAAACACAAGAAGGAAGTTTAGTAAACAGCTGTTGTTTGATTTTCAAAACATAAAATGAAAATTAGAACTGGAAAATTTGTGTCAGTTAGGCAAGTCTATAAAAGAAAAAAATACAAGTAAAATACCAAACAGCAAGAGTTCTGGATAAAGGACAGGCTCCAAAAGAAGCAGAACACCAAAACAGAAGTAAATAGAACCTTCTTCACCACGGCTGGATACAAATGCTTTATTTAAAATACCAAAACGTAAGCACTTTCACAGTCTCTATAACTGCTTTCTCAGACAACTTTAAACTACTAAAGCACATTCTTTATATGGTTAAAAATCAATTAACAAGTAATTGATAGCAATTAGGGCATTTAAAGTGTCCCTTACACTTTGCTACTTAAAAACATCTAATATTTAATTTACAACCCTGTTTATTAAAAAACTTTCTTAAAAAATTTTTTTCACATTTGTCTACACATTTTGAAGTGCTATGCATATGTGTATTAATGTCTGAGTGCTCTAGCTTTTAAGAATGGTTTCAATGATACTGCTTCATTTATACCTGGTGGTGTATCTGCATTAAGTTTAATATTCCACCTCTGCTCAGCTGCTTCAGTCCTATTTCACACATCACCTCTTCTCATCCCTTCTCTGATAACCTTTAGAACAAAGAATTTGAAAGCATGGTCTCTCCCTTCTGCCTCAACATGCTTGGCCAATGCACTGTTCTTTCCATTAATGATGTCTCTATTGTGTTCTAATATACGGTCCTTAAACATTCTGTTTGTCTTCCCTATATAGAAGACCATGCATCTCATGCAGAAACTAAAATATACAACATTCTTAGTTCGACAGTCAACATAGCAATTCGCATGAATTACTGTCCGAATATATGTATAAATTTTCATGCTGCACAATTTCTGCACATGTAAGTCCCTAGTCTGGAAGATGCAATAGGTGGCCGAAATCACATCAATGAGGAACTGCAATATATATCCACTAGCAGTGAGACTTCTAACAAGGAAGTGCATGTACCTGGAGATGGTGTAAACATACGAGCCAACAGCCTAGAAGCTGAACAGAATGCCACATTGAACCTACAAGTTGAGGATTTAAGCAGCAGCAAAAGGAAAAATAATGAGAAACCACTGAATACAGGACCATCCCATTTTGTAGAGGATACGAACAGCAGGAGAGAGACATTAATGTGGCCGTTTCAGTTTGGTGGACCATTACCAATCAAAAAGAGATCCAGGAGCTGAGGCAGGAAGGGGTGCTCGCTGCGTCAGCAGAATATGGAAGGGAACAAACAGAAATCGGTCACCCGCAGCAAAAATTCCAAAGTTTGGTCTTAAACCTCTCATCTATACCTTTGACCAGTGCCCAGTTGGGTGTACTAGGGAGAGGGTTATCATTTATACCTTCACAAAAGACCAATATGGTAGACATCCTGCAAGAACTGAGAATATTTGGTTTTAACACCGAAAACTATATTTAAAGGGGATGTTGGTGAACTTAATAAGTACACTAAACCAAGTACATTTACACCCAAAATGCATCCAATGGTAAATACTTTTATATCAGTATGTAACAAATTAGGGAACTGTGTGATAATGATACAGGTTCTTGGTATCACAATCTAAGTAGAGATGAATGTGATGCTTTAGTTGAACTTAAGAAAATGCAGTTCATTGAGATTAGACCTGCAGACAAAGGTGGGGGGGGGGGGGGGGTGATTGTCATGGACAGAGAGTTATACATAAGAATGGATCAGTTGCTCAGTGACCAGTACACATATGTAAGAATTAATGGGACAGAGTTGAAAGCTATTACTGATAGAGTGTCCTTTTTGATTTTTGACTTACTTATAAAAGGTATGATCTCAGAAGACTTATTCAATTATTTTGCGACAGAAGTTCCACTTGTACCTATTATATACAGACTACCAAAGGTGCATAAGGATGCCGTGGATCCACCAATGAGACCCATAGTCTCGAGTAAACGGTGGGTGACAGAGGCATTGTCCATTTATGTTGAGAAATGCTTGCATCTTACGATCATATATTAAGAGACACTAAGATGTTTTTACAAAATTGTTATTGTAAAACTGAGGGATTGACAAGTGAATACTATTTTGTGACCCTAGATGTAGCATCATTATTCACGGTTATCCCGAATGACTGGGGCATAGACAATATCAGACAACAACTAGGTACTAAAAGGGTCTATACTAACAGGAAAATTCATTTGATTTGTAACTTACTGGACATCATTTTAGAAAATAATGTATTTGTCTTCAGAGATCAGTATTATGTGCAAAAGATAGGTGTAGCTATGGCCACGGCTTGTGCCAATAGCTATGCCAATTTTGCCTTGGTTCACTGGGAACTGACATAATTTTTACATAACAGCGAATATAACCAATATTTGCTGTGGTAGACTTGTTTTGTGGATGATATTTTCCTTCTAAGGGGAGGCTCTGAACAACAGCTACAAGACTTTTTGGGATACTTATATACTACCACTACGTTCTTAAAGTTTACATGTAATTTCTCCTAAGAGAGTATGGATTTTCTTGATGTTACAGTCAAGAAATCAGAGGCTAGAACATTGGAAACTAGTTTGTATAGGAAACCCACCAGGAGGAATGCCATACTCCATAGAAGAAGTATGCACCCCAACCACACTAATCAAAACATCACGAAGGGTCAGATCTTGAGAATTATGAGAGTGCATAACAATGAAACACAGTTAATAGCAGCTCTGGATAATCTCAAGGAAAAATTTCTAGAAAGAGGATATTCTAGGAAGGAAATGGATAAATGTATAAAAGAATCATTGAAAGAAAGGGGGAACAGAGAGCAAGCCTATTTTGCACAGCAGGCGGAATCTGCATCCGACATGAATAGATCAGGCAATGGGAAGATCAGATTCCCAATTTCATTTTCTAGTGACAATAATGTGTTCTATGATGTGTTTGGGAAGAACTGGAACATCTTGACAACAGTAGATGAGCTTAGAGAAGTGTTGGAGGACACTACACTGTTTTCCTTTAAAACAAAAAATGTCTTAAACACCAGTTATGTTATAAAACACAAACAATTTGGCCACCAATTGCATCTTCAAGACTAGGGACTTACATGTGCAGAAATTGTGCAGCATGCAAATTCATACATATTTGCACTACTTTTACACATACATACAGTTAGACAGTAATTCATGCGAATTGCTATGCTGACTGTCGAACCAAGAATATTGTATATTTTAGTTTCTGCGTGAGATGCATGGTCTTCTATATAGGGAAGACAAACAGAATGTTTAAGGACCGTATATTAGAACACAATAGAGACATCATTAATGGAAAGGAGAACAGTGCATTGGCCAAGCATGTTGAGGCAGAAGGGAGAGACCATACTTTCAAATTCTTTGTTCTAGAGTTTATCAGAGAAGGGATGAGAAGAGGTGATGTGAGAAACAAGACTGAAGCAGCTGAGCAGAGGTGGATCATTAAACTTAATGCAGATACACCAACAGGTATAAATGAAGCAGCATCATTGAAACCATTTCTAAAAGCTAGAGCACTTGGACAGTAACACACATATGCACAGCACTTTAAAATGTGTAGACAAATGTGAATACATTTTTTAAAATAAGTTTTTTAATAAACAAGGTTGCAAATTAAGTATTAGATGTTTTTTAGTAGCAACGTGTTAGGGACACTTTAAATGCCCTAATTGCTATCAATTACTTGTTAATTGATTTTTAACTGTATAAAGAATGTGCTTTAGTTTTTTAAAGTTGTCTGAGGAAGCAGTCATAGAGACTGTGAAAGCGCTTACGTTTTGGTATTTTAAATAATGCATTTGTATCCAGCCATGGTGGACAAGGTTCTATTTACTTCTGTTCTGAAGTCTATAAAAGAGCCTCCTGAAGACAGTTAAAGTTGCCAGTTACAGTTGTCAGTTGCCAGTTGTGCTGTGCAGTGATTACCCACAAAGGACTTACCAAGAACTTTAGGTCTGCCTTTGCTTTGTTGCAATAATTAAGTTTAGATCAGGGATGGTGTTTTTTAGTCAGGAAAATTATAGCTAATCAGTTAGATCAGTTGGAGTTTTACTGAATGTTGGATTTCTATCCTTCAGTATTGATTATCATTTTCCTGGTGATTGTGTTGTTTGTTTATTATAAATTACTGTTTATATTTTTTAATTGTTTTGCTCATTATTAAATATTTTTATTAACTTACTTTGTGGCTGGTCAATCAGTGTTTTCTTTAGTGATTTGAGAGTGCTTACACATGCCTTGATAACTTCCCAAGCCATTCTGAAAGCCTGGCTGCTTATCATTTGTTTTAATATCTAATTTTCATAATTGGACACCCCTTTAAAAGGGCATGAAGACACTCTGATTGGTGGCTACATTACCGTATTATTTTGTGGAAATGATACAGCAGAAAATCTGTGTCAGGCTTTCCCAGAAGTGTTTGGATGTGTGAGATTTCCTTTATTTAAGTGTGAGTGTATCAGAGGTCTCTGAATTGTGTAATAAGGAATTATATTTTTGGTGTACAGAAGAATATAGTCGAGTCCAAGGTTATAGAGCATGTTCCTGTTGAACTCTTATGGGAAAATCGTGGAATATTACTCCTGCTTAAGTGATAGTCTCCCATTGGAGTCAGTAGTTAGGACTGAAACTCCTTAGTTACTGACCCAGGAGAGTGGGAGACATCACATTATTGTCGACAGACAAGTGGGGTATTGTCCGGGCATCACATTATTTAGTGGCAGTATAGTGGATATTAACTGGAAGTCATAGCATCCATGAGGATTTAGAGTTATTAACTCATAAAAGTATGTATCGCCGAAGAGCTGTAATTGTAAACTCATGCAGGAAAATGCCCATGAAGAGTTAAATTTGACCTTCTTAAGCCAGAACACTGTAGTCTCAAGATAACACATTTAGACATAATCTAGTTCAAATTGATTAAATGTCTTCTCAATCTCTGATAAAATAACCAGCAGAAAATAAGTATAAAATTGGAAATTGTCAGAGACTATAGCAGTCCCTACATATAATAACAAACCATATTTGATAGTCCCCACACTTAACAAAATGTCTCTGTAACTAAACAATGAAGCAAAGACAAAGCAAACAGGCAAAGGAAAACATCAGACAAGTGTCAAACAAATCCATTATCTGCTTAAAAAGTTAACAGAACAGCAGATTTTATACTGACATGCATTTTATGAACAAAATGAACTATGAACTCTATTGAATTGTGTTATTGCCTGACTGTAATTCTAAATTATTTACCAGAAAAGGAAAGGTTTTAGGAAGATGAAGTGAGGATAAAATATAAGCCAAAATCAAGGATGTTCATATCTACACACACACACACACACACACACACACACACACACACACACACACACACACACACACACGTGCGCGCGCACACACTCACACACAGACAAACATACATGCATGCACACGGCAATACTACTTATCAGATTCACAAAAAACAGAGCCACATCTTCAGCATGGTACCCACTTTTCAAAAAATAGTATGCTACTGCAGACTTGACTGCTACTGGTCTGTTTTGACTCTGACAAGCTCCATAGGTTCATAAGTTCATAAGTAGGTACTAGGCTATCGGCCCTAGGGCCTATACAAGCCTAGCCATAACGATTCCCTGGCTATTGCTTCCCACAAATATTTACTTTCCTGGACCCCTGTCTAGCTGGGCTACTGGGCAGCCTATTCCAGAGTATGGAGAGTCTCTGGGTCAGGACCCTACCCCTCCAGCATGTTCTATTCATCGTGATGACAAGGTCAAGATCCCTGGAGTGTGTGGCTCAGAGGGATTGGGATTTCTTTAAGTGTAGCATGTCCAACGATTCTGGGTTTGACATGGCCTTGTATGTTAGGTAGAGATCACCTCTGAGTAGGCGATATGCGACAGAGTATAGCTGGAGTTTCTTTAGACGATCAGCATAAGGTTTGGCCTGTGACTCTTTTTGTGATGTATTTCTGCGGCCTTTCTAGTTGTTGCAGATGTCTTGTGAGGTACATACCAAATGGGAAACTGTATTCTATAATAAGTCTAATGAAGGATGAGTACAGAGGGACAATGACCTCCTTTTTTCTGGATGAAAAGCCCTTAGTGATGAGTTGTGCCACGTAGAAGGATTTTCTAACTGTTTTGGCTATGCGGTTATCAAAGATGAAACCACTGTCCACCTGTGTCCCTAAACCTCTTATCACACATTCAGTGTTTAGTGTACTGCCACCTATGTTGTAGTTCACAGGTATGTGTTTTTTCACAAAGGGGACAACTATACATTTTTGGCATTTAGCTTGAGCCCATGGCTCTGGCAACAGGCATCTGTTTTGGTAAAGTCCTTTTGTAGTACATCCACATCATTTGGGGATTCAGTAATGGCTCACAGCTTGCAGTCATCTGTGAACTCTGTAAGCTAGAGCCCCTTAGTTTTGGCCTGTACTTCAGAGAAGTAGATGCCAAACAAGAGTGGCCCCAGGACAGAACCCTGTGGTACACCATTTGTCACTTGTCTGAAGCTGGATTTGGAGTCGGCTACTTTTACAGTGTGTGTTCTGTCAGTAAACCAGTTTGCAACCCATCGAGTGATGTAGGGATTAATGCCCAGCTTAGTAAGTTTATCTAGGATTCCAGAGTGGGGGATAGTGTCAAAAGCTTTGGTGAGGTCCAAGTAGGCTGTGTGAACCACCTTACCCTCATCCACAGCTCTGTAGACTGATTCGAAGAAGTCGATCCGGTTCAGGAGGCAAGATCAGCCCTTCATGAATCCAAACTGGGTGGGGTCTTGTGTTTGAAGGTTGCCAATGTCTTTGTTTATAAGTTCCATGATAATATGTTCCATCACCTTGCAGATCAGGCTCATCAGACTGATGGGATGGTAGTTCCCGGGATCCAAAGTGGATCCCCCTTGTGGAGTGGGATGGCTGTAGCTGTATGCCACTCTGTGGGCACGAAGCCTGAAGGGAGGTTATGATTAGACATTACACATAGTTGAGGTACCAGTTCATTTTGTAGTTCATGCAGTACACAGTTCGGGATGTTGTCTGGTCCCATGGATGTTGTATTCTTGGCTTTGGAGAGTGGGGTTTTTACCTGAGTGGCCGGGATTACCGGAATTTGGCATTCTTTCAGTATTGAGATGGGCCCTTTAAGGGGTGAGAGGGGGCTGAAGTTGGCGCTGAATCTATCTGCCAGGATATTGGCAATATTCTTGGGATCAGTATATCTAGTGCCACTCTGCTGTAGCTCAGAGCAGATCTGAGAATTGCCATTTAGATTCTTGACATAGCTATAGAATGCCTTGTGGTTGTCTTTGGAATCTTTGGCAATTTTGATTTCATAACTAGCTTTGGAAGATTCTATGAGGGATCTCAGCTTTCTACTGAGGCTAGTGAGGGAGTTTTTGAATCCTGGGTTCTTCCTCTTTTCTGCAACAGTTTCTTCCTTCTGTTGTACAGCTTGTTTATGGCAGGGGACCACCAGATCGGCTTCCTTTTTTTAGAGGACAGAGTCTTGGATCTATTTGGGATGGCTCTGTCCATGCACGAGTGAATGTGCTCGTACAGCATTTTAGTGTAGGATTCAGCAGTTGAACTTCTAGTTCCTAACTGAATGGGTGTCATAAAGTTTGTTACTTTTGACATGAGAAGCATGAAGTTGGCTTTGGAGAAGTTTTTTTACGGTGGTTTCCTTAAAGGGGGGGGGGTGGGGTTGTGATGTGGATGTCAAGGGTGATTAGCTTATGGTCTGATCTGACCAACAAGGGTGTGACCACTGGTGTGGAGCACTGATCTTTCATGTTGGTAATGACCAGGTCTAGAATATTGGTACCCCTGGTGGGACTATGAATTAGCTGCTCTAAGGCATTGGAATTTATGAATTCCAAGAACCGTTGAGCAAAGGTGTTGGCACAGGAGTAGTTTTCCCAGTTAATTACAGGATATTTGAAATCACCCAGTATTAGGGTGTTTGGTTGTATCTTAATATTTCCAGTTTGCTTAGAAAGGTGTCGTGAGAATCTTGGGGCATGGTGGGGGATCTGTAGCAAGCTACAATTTGTATTGCAGTCTTACCTAGTGTTAGTTGCACCTGGAGAATTTCAGATGCATTGTGTTGGGCAACCAGCCTGAAAGTGTGAATATCCTTGGTGAATAAGGACACTCCTCCACCTTTAGTGTTTCAGTCCTGGTTTGGTGGCCAAAAAATGTGGTATGAGTTGTAGCCTGGTATTGCAGGGGTGCACTCTGTAGCTTTGAACCAGGTCTCAGTTACTGCACAGATATCGATGTTCTCCATTTTTAGGAGACCCTCGAGAGAATGCATCTTGAGGTTTAGACTTCTAGCACTGAGTAGCATTACTGTCAGATTTTGCTTGCTTATACCCATTACGTTGGTAGTTTTGTCCTTTGAACCTTGGAAAAAAGGCACTATAGGGTTGGCAAGAGCCTTAGCCAGTAGCCTGAATCCCAGGGGCGACAGGTGCAAACCATCTCTTGCAAAGCATCATGGTTTGTCAAGCATGTTGTCCCAGGCAGACAGATACTTTGAATGACACCAGAAGCTTAGCCAATTATTGAAGTCAATCATTTTGTCCTTATACTGTGGTATCATTCTGGGTGATGGGAGGATGCTACTCAGGGTTAGGGTCATACCTGCCTGGGCTACATGATCCAAGAGCTCTTCCATGTCTCTTTTCATGCAGTCCAGGGAGGTATGTCTCAAGTCATTCACTACAACATGGACAAAGACAATGACATATCTGTACCTGTTGTGGAGTGACTTGAGTGCATGCATTATGTGGTGGATCCTGGCACCCGACAGGCAAGTAACTGTAATTTTCTCCTTGTTCAGCCTGGTGGGTGGGACATCAGTGTGTCTGACTATAGAGTCACCTAGAAAGTCTCTTTCTGTCTCTGTCTCTCTCTCTCTCTTTCTCAAGGCCTCTACATTCATACCAATGAAAGAGATGAAACTGGAGCTGTCACAAGTGAAAATGGAAGATCCGGTCCACCCTGATAATCAGTATTGACTGACGTGGGTGAGAATTTTTTGTATATTTTTTAAATATTGTAACATTTATACCTCCATCCAGCCAACACCTAGTCCTAGGCAGCTGCCTAGGTCACCATGTGCTGACTCTGGCCCTACACACACACACGCACACACACGCACACACACACACACACACACACACACACACACACACACACACACACACACACGCACACCTGTGGGATATTTAGAGGTTAATAAATCCAGTTGTTGGCATTCCTTTGGGATCTAGGAGGAAATGAGAGTCAATGGCAAAATAGTTCATGGACTGAGGAATGACTCACAGACTTTGCACAAAAGGCAGGGAGCTGGGACTGCACTAGATGAATAAATGTTGTGAAATAGCAGTGCTGACTACTTGTTTGTCTTTTGGCTTTTTCCCAGTAAGGGATCGCCACAGTGGAACTCCAGTCTGCTAATGATTGGCAGTAGATTTTTACAAAATGCCAAAGTGCCAGCTCGACGCCCAACCTTCAACGAAGGCACGCCCATTTACACATGCATGTCTTTCAAACTCTACCCAACCACGGGGAGGACATGCAGACTCCACACAGAAGGCACTCCCAAGCCAAGCCGAGAATCGAACGGGAGAACCTCTTGCTGTTAGGTAACAACGCTACCGCTGTACTACCATGGAGGGACTACCACCGCAAATAGCAGTGCTGACTTCAGTACCACTATATGATGCAATTAGGAAAAAAATGAGCAAAACAAGGGAATACTTTTTTGTAGAGAAACAATAAAAACAACAAAAGTTAAATGAACCCAAGGTGTTTATATCAGACAAACTAAAGGCAGTTATGCAGTTGATAATGCATCAGGAAGGACAGGTTAGATATGTGTCTGCAACAAAATGCATTACTAGTTAAAATAACAAATTGCCCCATTCTATAGTTAGATAACAGATATAATCTGAGGGCTCAAGTGAAGTCTGGTACCTCACCTGTGACCCAGAGGGAGACAGGATTAACAAGAAACAGAGTGTAAAGGATTAGTCCAGATAATATCACTTTAGCTAGCAGATCTAGGAGACTTTCTCTCTCTCTCTCTCTCTCTCTCTCTGATGCCCTCCATATGGGAGGAATAAAGACACTTTGCCAAAGTTTCCAGTAGTTTATTCAGTTGAACTGTCTATCTACCCATATTAATCATGTATACTTTGCAGGTTAGATACAAGGTAAGGTAAGGGCAGACTTGGTGGGCCAAGCAGTTCTTATGCACTGTCAGGCTGTTTCATTTTGTATTGAGCTTTGCATGCTAAAGATGTGCATTTGGAGCAAAATAATACTGATGTTTGTTCTTGGTTCAGTAATAATGGAGGAATCAGATGTATACAGGGAGGGATAAGGTTTATGACAGCACTGAATACTGCTCCAAGGCCGTTGTTAATTTAGAAGTGAATCCTGTATCAGAGAAAGCTAAAGTGCAGCTCTCCTTTTTCTTCACTACAGTAACATGCTTTTGATTACAATACTAAAACAGTGATAAAAGCATTTAAATGCAGCGCCATCACTCATGTAATTCAAATTATAGTTATGATGACAATAGAGAAATGATGCTTCAAATGAAAGTGGTCATTTACACAGTTTGCTTGATGAAGAGCACAGCGTGAAACATTGCTCATATCGTATTTTAATGAAATATCAGGGCAGTATTCGTTCATTCCTCTAAAAGAGTTATCATTTTAATTTCCTTCTTCTACATTATTGTTTACTTTTGTAGCTCTCTTTTCCAGTTCAGACATTTTGAATGTTTGTTCAGCTAGTAGATATTTTAGACAGAGAAGAAATGAGCACACATCATTGTAATAGTATGTATGTGCATGTATTTTTTTTTTTATTTCAGCATTAGAAATGCATTCTAAGTTATTTATGCCAATGTGGACATAGTTAAAATCTTTGTGTTCTAGATTTAGCTAAGACCAGAGTGTTAATCTTGTCATCAACCTAATCACAAGTAACTCAGCATGGTAATGATATAAGGCGATGCCCTATTAAATCGACTTTATAATGAGGCAACAGGTATGACATAAAGAATAGCAAACTAAGGGATTATTCAAAGGCATATCAGCACATTAGAAATATGTCATCAATGGCACTAAACAAGAAGGCACTTATCATATGAATTTATTCCATAGGGAGCTCTGTTGATCCCAACTCACTTCTAATTGCTTATTACTTAAAGTAAGAAGGAAAATCCAAGCAACTTGCTTTGCTTCATAAATGGAATAAATCAGCCCAAGTAGATAAACACTGCAGATGCTATCTGAAGGAAACATTTAAAAAAAATAAATGTCTTTCAGATAATTGGTAATGTAATATTGATGTATAGTAGTGCATATAGGTAGAAAAGTAACCCGCCTTTAACTGTTTTTCTAATAGAAAGATCAGATTACCTTTTCTAGGGTCTATGATAAGCAATTCTGTAACTAATGAAATAATGGAGGGAAAGGTGAATACAAGGTATTCTATACAGGCAAGCTTTTTGCATACCAATAGACTAATGGAGCAAGCAATGACAAGTAAAAGCTACAATGGAATCATAAGAAACAGATAAGATATATGAGTGGCAATATCTAAAACGACTTACCTAAAAAAAATCAGACTAAGAGGTTTCATGAATCACTACAACATGACATCACAGTGCCATGTCTTATCTTATATTGGCACCACAAATGATGTGTCCAGTACTCCAGTTATTAACTTTGCTAATACAGGGGAGCAAGGTAATGCCTAGACACCTCTGTTAAATTAAAGTTTTGTAAGTGAGTGGCATACTGAATGCTGTACCAGATGTCCCTTTAACTTCAATTCTCATTGCAACAGCTTCAGTCAAGCATTGACTTTTTGTTCATTTTAAAACCTGTAACATCTGGGATTAAACTACCAGTCACTGTAAAGCTTAAGAATTGCTTCTCGAGAATCAACTCTGGAATAGCATTTCTTTTTTTTTTGTTCCTGGTGAGAGAAGGAGCAGAGGGGCATTGATTAATGCTAGAGCCTAATTAGTCAGTGGGTTTGAGACTTCATTGTGTGATCTGGTTGCAATTTTGGTGAGAATCTCTTCAGGGTCTTTGTGCAGCCTGGCTGTCTCTTACATCCAGCAGCTGTAGGCTCTAGTCAGGGTATCTACCGAGTGAAGATGTTTCCACAGGGAAATGAAAGCGCTTAATCGTTCTTTTTATTTGTCTTGGATATGTATTATTAAATTCTTTTAAACCTACGGGACTGGAGTGTTTTGTTTCTATACTTTTGGAGGGATAGCCTTTATTGGAGCCTTGAGCTGAAGTGTGTTTTTGGTTTCACGTTTGAAAATATAAACAACAGACATCAATATTTTTGAAAAGTATAAAAAGGAAATATGGACATGGGAAAGAAAGAGAGATTTGATATGGTGCAATATTTATGCAAAAGTGAAAGCCAAATTAATCAACACAAAGAAAGCAGCCCTAAAGATATTGGAAGAGAAATACAAGCAAAGACATGGAAAATTTCACAATAAAAAAATAATATCACAAAGAGGGAATGTAGAAAAGCAGGTTAGATGTAGAAGGTCTAGCACAGGTTACATTACAACATGATGGAACAAGACCCCAACGTAAGGAGAAACAGGAAGATCAGGAGATGTCCAAAGAAGAAATAAAGGTAGGGGAAAGAAAAAGAGTGTTAATATGGTGTAAAATCTATGCAAAGGAAAAAGAGCAGCACCAACGATATCTGAAGAGAAATACAGGCAAAGGAATCCAGACATGGAAAACTTTGCAATACAAGAAATAAGAAGACAAAGTGGAAAAGTAGAAATGAGATCAGTAGGAGGGAGTTAAAGAAATAGAAACTGAGGTTATGGAGTACCTCCAAAGTGAAGGATTCAGTGTAGAAAATCTAATTCAGAAACCACCACAAAAGGATAGAGCAATGGCGCTCCAAATAAAGGGGATGCCAGTGGAATGGGTAGCAATTGGTCAGGTGCTGTATGAAGATATTTTGGAGACTTCCACAGGAAACGAGTATAAACATTCACTAGAAGCTGCATGGCAAGGGAAGGAAGAGGAAACTGGAAACTCTGACACAGTTAAGGTTGAGCAGTGATAGGCCAATGAGTTCTCATATGACAGAGCAACGGATGGCACAGGATGAAATTGAAGAGAATATGCCACAGGAAGATGCAATCAAACTTTTGATAGAGTGCTCACAGGAAATGGAAAACAAAAAATGTGCCCTCAGTTTAGAAGAAAACAAGTTAAGATAAGCATTGCTTCACTTAATAGAGATTGCTAGACATTAAGATCAATGAAAGAAATAGACTGCAGATGGTCAATAAAACCCAAAAAGTCAGAAGTTTGATAAAACAAATGAACACAATTAGGACTGTCAATAGAGATCCATGTGATATAACAGAAGTAAGCAGGATATATTACTGTGCAGCTAAATTAATAACTGATAAATTTCTATCAAAAAAACACAAGGTAGTGAGGGAGAGAAAGGGTAGAAATCGAATACCACTATGGAAACATCAAATAGAGAAAACTAAGACAAAAGTATCATTGTTAGAAGAGTACAGAAGAGGGAACAGATCAACACAAATCCAAAACAAACCAGGAGCCCAACAGTAGCCAGCAGAAAAAGATGTTAATCTAAAAAACTGTTTGTCTGTGTGTCTGAAGAAGTTACTTTACTCAAAGTGACAAAAACATGAGAAATTTTTTTATTAAATTGACTTTACGTTCAAAGAAAGTGTTTTTTGCATTAACATATTTTTTCTGCTGGCTACTGTTGGGCTCCTGTTTTGTTTTGGATTGTTTGTTTCTTCCGCCCAGTCTACTTGTTAGATCAACAAAAATACTTAGAATGATAGAGGTGATAAAAGAAATGCACAATATTAGAACAGATCAGCATCTATCATGCACTATCGTAAACAGCAATTTAAAAATCTCAGCACAGGTGAAAAAACTTAGAAGATACGCAGATAAATATAAAAGAAAAGTACAAAATAAGCAATTTATTGATGACACAAAAAAGTTTTATAGAGAATTGAGAAACACGGTAAAAGGAATTGAAATACCACAAAAAAAAAGCAGAAATCGACAAATTTTGGAGGAGTATCTATGAAGAGCCTGTGGAACATAACAGATATGCTAAATGGATAGAAGAAGTAAAAGAAAGAATAAGAAGTTTAAAGGTACAGGTTATAAAATAGGATGAAGTAACAGCCAAAGAGATTGAAAGAAAGTTAACCCCAGGCCCAGATGCACTACCTAATTTCTGGTTAAAAGTATTAACATCCTAAGATTTAGTCATGAGTAAGAACTATTTATATGCACACCCCAAACAGACACCAACCTAACAACAGGAAAAAAACAATGCTGTTACTTAAGACTGAACCTGCAAGCTACACTAAAATTATAAACCAATAACTTGCCTTCCAACGATGTATAAACTATACACTGGAATTAATGCCAACAGAGTCTATACTCATTTAGAAGAAAACTCAATTATGGCAATAGAGCAAAAATGCAATAAAATAAAGTCATATGGAACAAAGGATCATTTGCAGTTAAATAATGTCATAGTGAAAAACTGTAAAAAGAGGAAAATTTAAGTATGGCATTGATTGACTACAAAAAAGCATTTGATGGTATTTGAGGGATAAAAATTCAAAGGGGGATATTCCAGGGTGACTCTGTGTCACTGCTGCTATTCTGCCAGGCCCTTAACCCATTAAGCTGTCTACTTAACAGCTTAGGATATGGCTATAATTTGGCTCCTAGAAAACAAAAAAGTGTTTTCTCTTTGTCAATGATTTGAAACTGTAAAGCTCATAAGATGAGGAACTGAACGTACAACAGCAAGGTGTCAAAACTTTTTCAGATGATATAAGAATGTTATTTGGTCTTAATGAATGTGCAAATGCAACCTTTAAAGCAGGAAAACTGCAACACCAGGAAAACATCAGTTTGGTACAAGAATGTGATATAAAAGATCTTGAGCAAGCGGGAGTGTATAAATATTTGGGAATTGATGACAGCTCAACAATAAAACATGAACAAATGCAAATAAAACTTAGTAAAAAGTACTTTATAAGACTTTAATCCTGAAAACAGCATTGACAACTAGGAACAAAATACAAGCTATAAACCAAGTGGGAGTGTATAAATATATATGAATTGATGAAGGATCAACAATAAAACATGAACAAATGTGAATAAAACTTAGTAAGGAATACTTTAGAAGACTTAAATTAATCCTGAAAACAGCATTGACAACTAGGAACAAAATACAAAAAATAACTTTACAGTTTTTGAGTGATTGACTGGCCCCAAAATGTGTTGAATAGATTAAACAGGAAACACACACATACACACACACACACACACACACACACACACACACACACACACACACACACACACACACACACACACACACACAAAAATAGGTAAATTAAAATAAGAAAAATCCATTGGTGTATATTCCTGTTAGATTTGTTACAATGTGAAATAACACAGGGTTGCATTACAGTTTTACATGAAATCTTAGCAGAGTTAAAGTAGGATAGGGGATAAGAGGTGTTAATTGTTGAATGCAAGAAAGGAGGGACAATAAGAAAAAAAATGGAGCAAGAGTAGTAGTAAATGATAAAAATGAAGATGACAGTAGTCAGAGAAGCTCAGTATGATGAAGAGAAGAGAGAAGTAATGGAGTGTGAGAAATGGGGAAAAATAGGTTATATGAATAGATCTGCAACTGTGGGACTCCACACATATCTACTGACCTCACAAGACCCAAATGTAGTGAAAGTTTTGAAACATGAGGAAAATATATCTAAGTGGACTTCCCTGCTTTGGCTAGCAGAAGCATATTGGCATCAATCAGGAATGGAAATAAAAAAAAAAAAACAGGCAGCAACTGAATGTGCCAAAAAGCAAAAGAAAGAATTTAAGGTGAAGGACCTCATGTTGATCAGGAATGAATTCAGGAATTGTTAAGGAGAGGCGAATTCAAACCAAGAGATGAAAGATTAATGTTGGCAGCACAAGATAGTCGGCTATGTACACATTGATTTACAAGGTCCATTGAACATGTTGGAAAAAAAGACAAATGTAGGTGTTGTAAAACACAATTGGAAATGGTTGCACACCTCATTGCTGGTTGTGACATACTAATGGCAGAAGGACTGTATACTTAAAGTCATAATAATGTGGGGAGACTGTCGCCCTGGGGATTGTGCAACATTTTGGTAGTGAAGTGGCTGAAAAACACTGCAAACATGAGCCACAAAGCATCATAGAAAATGATGAAGTCTACATCAAATGGGATCATCCATTACCAACAGTTCAGAAGATAGATGCTACAAAACCGGATATAGTGGTCCAAGAAAAGAAGACAAACGTAGCATTGATTATTGAAATCGCCACACCCGGTGACTACAGTGTCCTGATTTGCAAGCAGAAATGACAGCAATGTGGAAGAAAGATACCCAGATAGTGCCAATAGTAGTAGGAGCAATGGGTCTTATAAAAAAGAGTCTACAATCATATTTTGATACACTACCAATATATGTAATTCCGTATGAATTGCAGAAGGAGTCATTACTGGGCACATTGCGGGTGCTGCAAAGTGCACTTTTGGCTGACATAAAAGAGTTAAACAATAGTAATTTAATGAAATGTAATTGTACTTTGACTTAGGAAAGCGGTTCATTCCTGTCATGGTATTAGAAACCCAAAAGATTTGGAGATATTAAAAAAAATGAAAAAGTAACTTAGCAGTATTTTTTAGCATACCACCAGACATCTCACAATGATAATGTTACTATCTCTCAGCACTCCATCAGACAGCCCATGTGGACAGAGATGAAACTATGCAATACATCTCAGTTCCCCTTTGGAGACCTCATGCCAAAGTAGAAGTAAGTTATCAGTACCACTCAGTACCCCATTATAGATTCATCTGAGTGGAGATGTAACATCATAGTATCTCTTAGCATTCCATTTGGCATGTCGTGTAGATGGAGATGTTACTTAGCAGTATCTCTCAGCATTCCATTGGACATGTATAGATGGAGATGTTACTTAGCATTATCAATCAACATTTCATTGGACATGTCATGTAGATGGAGAAGTGACTTAGCAATATCTGTCAACATTCCATTAGACTTGTCATGTAGCTGTAGACATTACTTAGCAGTATGTCTCAACATTCCATTAAATATGTCATGTAGATGGAGATGTTAGCAGTATCTCTCAGCATTCCACGGGACATGTCCTGTAGATGGAGATGTTACTTAGCAGTATCTCTCAGCACTCCATTGGACATGTCATATAGACGGACATGTTACTTAGCAGCATCTCTCAGCATGCCATTAGACATGTCATGTAGATGGAGATGTTACTTAGCAGTATCTCTCAGCGGTTCTACCTGACTTCGTCGACAGCGCAGAAGACCGACAACGGAATCCGGAGCTCCAGAACATCGACAATGCAGAAGACCGACACGACGGATGACAACACCGACGCCGAGGATGCCGACATGGGAAAAGGCTGTGTGAGTATGCGGTAGTGACGGACGTTAGGGTGCGAGTCAGGTAAGTGTGGATATTGACGGTCTGTGGGGATAGGGGTGGGTTAAGTGAGTTAGGGTTAGGGAGCGATAGGGGTGGGTTAAGTGAGTTAGGGTTAGGGAGCGATAGGGGTGGGTTAAGTGAGTTAGGGTTAGGGAGCGATAGGGGTGGGTTAAGTGAGTTAGGGTTAGGGAGCGATAGGGGTGGGTTAAGTGAGTTAGGGTTAGGGAGCGGGTTAGGTACGTGTGCGATAGTGATGGACCTTAGGGTTAGGGTAAGGTTTAGTGTGGGTTTGTAAGGATTTTGGTGTGCTTGTGTTGTGTGTGTGGTTTGTGGAATGGGGATGTGTTTTGTTTTTTATTGTTGTTATTGTGGTGTGTGCAGTGTATGGGGTTTCGTGTTTGTGTACCGTCGGTTATTTCGTTGTCGGGTATGTGAGGTTTCGTGTTAATGGACTGTCGATTATGTGGTGTCGGTGATGTCGTTGTCGGTGTTGTGTGGTTTCGACTATGTCAGGTAGAACCCTCTCAGCACGCCATTGGACATGTCATGTAGATGGAGATGTTACTTAGCAGCATCACTCAGCATGCCATTGGACATGTCATGTAGATGGAGATGTTACTTAGCAGCATCTCTCAGCATGCCATCTAGCACTTCATGCAGACAGAGATATAACTCAGCAGTGTTGTGAAATCTACAGTGCCATCTCTAAATGCTGTGATTCACACACATTTTTTATCAGTGTCATTATTTGAAATGAGAAATGATTTGAGGAGGGACAAAATGACAGTAAATAGAGTCATAGACTTTTATTTTACTTCATAAAATGTTTATTATTTTACTTTGTCTTATACTGTCAACATCTCAAGTTAACAGATGTAATATTTTAAGTGTCTCTGATTACTTCTGGATTTGTTCCTGATTAAACTGAGATATGTCCCTGATTAGCTGTGAGCTATGATAAAGTCTGGAACTCAGATGTTACTCATTATTCAGTGACTTCAACCCCTAATGATTTGCCAGCATATACTACAGCAAATTTGAAACAGTAGGCGCAAAAACTATTTTACATCAAAAATATTAAAAATATATATTGGAATTAAAAAAAAAACAACAAATACAAAACAATCTAACAGGTAGCCCATTCTCTATGTGCAATAATATGTGATGGTGTGTCTGTTATTGTGTAAAAAACGCCCACCTAGGGGAGTTCTGAGGCCAGACACTGCAGCTGCCAGACATTATTGTTTCTACAACTTCTGTGCACACCAACTACCACACTTCCTTTACATGGTGACAAACTACCTCAGTACCCTGTCAGGGTCCAAACTCATAACCACATTGCTTTATGACTGTCTACCAAATGCAGGTCTAACACCAGTGATCATGATCAAATGTGAGCATATTTGTAGGAAAACTGCTAAAAAAATCAACTCAACACAAAAATGCCATTTTTATGACATTAATATCACATCAGTAAACTGGCCTCCATTGTAGCATAAATTTCAGTACTACTTATTAAATTGTGCTACCAGTTTCTATACACCTCGTTTAGATCCCTGAATCTTCATTCCTTTGAGTGGTATGTAATATTTATTTTTAACAGTCTTAAGTAGACTGATCCATCATAAATAATTTTAGTCAAGATCTGTACCACATGCACTTGAATATTATTGAATATTAATGCAGAGTATAGCTGACAATATGAGCACAGCGAAGGGATGCAGATTAATCAAATATACTAATATGACTGACCCAAATTATTATTCTCTTTAAGCCAGAGTCAACAAGTCAGTTATACAAAGTGGTTAAGCTAAGCTAAATCATAATAAAATTTATACAAAATCAGTTTTTCAGAAGGATAATAACTAGAATATAAATGTGTATTCTAATGGCAAATTAAATGAAAATTAAACTAGCCATACCGGTAATTATTTATACTAAGTCTGAGATTGCATAATCCCCAGGAAAAGGGATTATTCCCTTACCTGGAGATTTTTGATGTTGCACACCTGTCATCTATCTGCATAGCTGACCAAATGTGGCCAATTAAACAAATGTCACCCAATAAACTGTACGTGAGCTTAGGTAAAATTTATTTATTTTTTTGATATTTTGAATTACATGGTTGTTGTTGTTGTTTGTCTTTCGGGTTTTCCCAGTGAGGGGTCGCCACAATGGAACTCCAGTCCGCTAATGATTGGCTGTTGGTTTTTATGGTGTCGAGTTGCCAGCCCAACGCCCAACCTTCAAAGAAGGCACACCCATTCAACGCATGTCTTTCGAATGCCCACTCAACCGCGGGGATTACATGGTACTGGACTTTTAATAAAAATACAGTTAGAGTATGTTAAGATCTCTGATAACTTAACATAAACATATCTCTCTCTCTCAATGTGTGTGTATATATATATATATATATATACACACATATAGATGGATGGATTAAATATAGATAGATGGATTAAATATAGATATATGTGTGTGCAAGAGACCAGATGGAAGGGAAGTAAGGCCAGGTGTTTAGGAAACAAGTTCAGATTGTTCTATCATGGTGTGGATGGCAGGAGAAATGGGGTAGGGGATATACTAAAGGAACAATGTGCCAAGAGTGTTTTAGATGTGAAGAGAGTGTCTGACAGGGTGATGTTTATGAAGCTCGAAATTAATGGTGTAATGATGAATGTTGTTAGTGCATATGCTCCACAAATTGGGTGTGCGATGGATGAGAAAGAGAAATTTTGGAGTGAGTTGGATGAAGTTGTAGTGAGTGTACCCAAGGGTGAGAGACTAGTGATTGGAGTGGACTTTAATGGGCATGTTGGTGAAGTGAACAGAGGGGATGAGGAAGTGATGGGTAGGTATGGTGTTAAGGAGAGGAATGCAGAAGGTCAGATGATTGTGGATTTTGCGAAAAGGATGGACATGGCTGTGGTGAATATGTATTTTAAGAAGAGGGAGGAGCATAGGGTGATGTACAAGAGTGGAGGAAGATGCACACAGGTGGATTATATCCTATGTAGGAGGGCCAGTCTGAAGGAGATTGGGGACTGTAAAGTGGTGGCAGGGGAAAGTGTAGTTAAGCAGCATAGAATGGTGGTCTGTAGAATGACGTTGGTGATAAAGAAGAGGAGGAGGAGTGTAAAAGCTATGCCAAGGATTAAATGGTGGAAGTTAAAAAAGGGTGATTGTGAAGTGGAGTTTAGGGAAGAGTTAAGACAGGCACTGGGAGGCAGTGGAGAGTTACCGAATAGCTAGGTGACTACAGCAGAACTAGTAAGGGTGACTTCTAGAAAGGTGCTTGGTGTGACATCTGGACAGAGGAAGGAAGACAAAGAGACCTGGTGGTGGAATGAGGAAGTACAGGAGAGTATACAGAGGAAGAGGCTGGTGAAGAAGAAGTGGGATTGTCAAAGAGATGAAGAAAGTAGACATGAGTATAAGGAGATGAGGCTCATGGCAAAGAGAGAGGTGGCGAAAGCTAAGGATAAGGCATATGGAGAGTTGTATGAGAGATTGGACACTAAAGAGGGAGAAGAGGACCTGTACCGATTAGCTAGACAGAGGGACAGAGCTGGGAAAGATGTGCAGCAAGTAAGGGTGATAAAGGATAGTGAGGGAAAGGTACTCACAAGAGAGGAGAGTGTGTTGAGTAGATGGAAAGAGTATTTTGAGAGGCTGATGAATGAAGAGAATGAGAGAGAGAGAAGGTTGGATGATGTGGGGATAGTGAATCAGGAAGTGAAACAGATTAGCAAGGAGGAAGTAAGGGCAGCTATGAAGAGGATGAAGAATGGAAAAGCTGTTGGCCCAGATGACATATCAATGGAAGCATGGAGGTACTTAGGAGAAATGGCAGTGGAATTTCTAACTAGATTGTTTAATGAAAATTTGGAAAGTCAGAGGATGCCTGAGGAGTGGAGAAAAAGTGTTTTGGTACCTATCTTTAAGAATAAGGGTGATGTGCAGAGCTGCAGTAACTACAGAGGGATAAAACTGATCAGTCACAGCTTGAAGTTATGGGAAAGAGTAGTAGAAGCTAGGTTAAGAAGGGAGGTGATGATTAGTGATCAGCAGTATGGTTTCATGCCAGGAAAGAGCACTACAGATGCAATGTTTGCTCTGAGAGTGTTATTGGAGAAATACAGAGAAGGTCAGAAGGAGTTGCATTGTGTCTTTGTAGACTTGGAGAAAGCATATGACAGGGTGCCTAGAGAAGAGTTGTGGTATTGTATGAGGAAGTCAGGAGTGACAGAGAAGTATGTAAGAGTGGTACAGGATATGTACGAGGGTAGTGTGACAGTGGTGAGGACTGCAGTGGTAGTGACAGATCCATTTAAGGTGGAAGTGGGATTACATCAAGGATCAGCTCTGAGTCCTTTCTTATTTGCAGTGGTGATGGACAGGTTGACAGATGAGATCAGACAGGAGGCCCCGTGGACTATGATGTTTGCAGATGACATTGTGATCTGTAGTGAGAGTAGGAATCAGGTTGAGGAGACTCTGGAGAGGTGGAGATATGCTCTAGAGAGCAGAGGAATGAAGGTCAGCAGGGCTAAGACAGAATATATGTGTGTAAATGAGAGGGAGAGTAGAGGAATGGTGAGGATGCAGGGAGTAGAGTTGGTAAAGGTGGACGAGTTTAAGTACTTGGGATCAACAGTTCAGAGTAATGGTGAATGTGGAAGAGAGGTGAAGAAGAGAGTAGAGGTAGGGTGGAATGGGTGGAGAAGAGTGTCAGGAGTGATTTGTGACAGACGGGTACCAGTAAGAGTGAAAGGGAAGGTCTACAAGAGGGTAGTGAGACCAGCTATGTTATATGGGTTAGAGACAGTGGCATTGACAAAAAGGCAGGAGTCAGAGCTGGATGTGGCAGAGTTAAAGATGTTAAGATTTGCACTCGGTGTGACTAGGATGGATGGGATTAGGAATCAGTATATTAGAGGGTCAGCTCATGTTGGACAGTTTGGAGACAAAGCAAGAAAGCCGAGATTGCGTTGGTTTGGACATGTGCTGAGGAGGGATGATGGGTATATTGGGAAAAAGATGCTAAGGATGGAGCTGCCAGGTAAGAGGAAAAGAGGAAGGCCTAAGATAAGGTTTATGGACATGGTGAGAGAGGACATGCAGGCGGTTGGTGTGACAGAGCAAGATGCAGAGGATAGGAAGAAATGGAAAGAGATGATCCGCTGTGGTGACCACTAACAGGAAAAGCCAAAAGAGGACACACACACACACACACACACACACACACACACACACACACACACACAGACACACACACACACACAGACACACACACACACACACACACACACACACAAACACACACATGTAGATATGGGTCTACTTCAAAACACTGAAAGCCCACAATATAGAAGATCAAATTATCGAGGCAAAAGCATTGAAACCTCACTTCAGTGAATGGCTGGATCATTTAACCCATGACCGGGGTAAGTAACCACTCATCCCTGAACTAAAGAAAACAAAACTTTACCATTCCAAACCCACCCAGGTTGGGGGGGGGGGGCTACACACTCCACATCCCCACAACTAAATATGCTGACTCCAAGATTACACACAGCTGGAAAAAGGGCAAATGCCACCTTATTGCGAACAGGTTACTTACCATGGGAATGGATTCCACAATCCGGTCATTCTCTGAAGTAAGGTTTTGATGCTTTTGTCTTGATGATTTGCTCTTTGATATAGTGGGCTTTCGTTGTTTTCAGGAAGACCCTATATGTGTATATATATATATATATATATATATATATATATATATATATACATACACAAATCCAAGGAAAGTGTGCCAATAAGACCAAAAACTATATACGAACAAAAGCACACAACTAGAGAGGCAACACAAAGTAGTCCAGAAGGCTTTATTAAATTAAATTAACGCCAACAAAATGGATATCTCATTTTCATCCAAACTAAGTCAGACTTCATCAGATAACAGTAGTTAACCCACTACGTTCCTTAAAAAGCAAATTAAAGAGGTTTTGAACCAATCCAATGGTACCAATTAGTTTAAATCATTTCAAAAAGACATAGTTAGTAAATAAACCTCTAAAGTATCTAAAATTTACATTTCCAAAGGTCAAAAACTGGGTCTCAATAAACATATCAGTATTGTTCCCCTTTTAAAGCTAAGGGCAGCTAAACTGTGACTTACCATTTATCATTTATTATGTAGTAATGTGCACCTACCTCAAACTTACATTTCAGTATTTCACTTCATTGTTATTCAGTGTAGAAGTCTTAGCCTAGAGGGATTCTCTGTGCCTTAAAGTCTTAGTCCCTTATCTCTGAAATTATTTCTGCTGAATACTTGTATACTGGAGCTGTTTGGTATGCCCTACATTAACTTTATTACAAGCTGAGATAAGTACAAACTTGCAGTGTTATAAGATAGTACTGAATTTTATTTTTTCTGTTTATTGTTTCATTGACTATTGTGTTAAAAATAGTACTGCATTTATCTGCCTATTTATTTGTTTACTGAAAATTGGAAGCTCTCTCTCTGTCTCTCCCTGTCTGCAGTTAGTTTTCTCCACCTACCCTCCCTGTTCTTGTTGTGGTATTAATCTTGGTGGCTTTGGAATTGACCGCCCCTCCTGTAAATTTGTGTTTGAACATTCCTCCTGGGCTCATCTCATTTGCTCACTCAACCGAGTACAGTGAGATCATAGTTTGATTTCAGACACTCCTAACATTTACATCTGTTCAGCCCTATCCCCGCTCTATCCTAGTCTAGTCTCATTAGCTTATCCAGCCTAATACAGAGAGAGAACATTTGAGTAGGCATACCCACTTAGGCCCTCAAATTGTCTGATTGAAGACTGCTGGAACAGGGCTCAGTTCTGAGGTTTTTTACCGGTTAATTGGGTAATTTGTTTAAATCAGTTTGCTTGTTTTCTATTGTTATATAAAAAAAAAAAAAAAAAAAAAAAAAAAACAATTTGCACTTTATCTGATTTTACTGTATTTTGTATTTCTTCCTACTTTATTAACGTATTTTGCTTTTGCCTCTTCTTAAAAGTACTCAATTTTGTTTATTCTGCTGCATTTATTACTGCTTGGTAGTAGCCTGATTAAATTGTAACTGTTATTCTAAGTCTTTTGGTTATTGCACTTGGGCTTCAGACCAGTTGTTTTACATTAAGAAGGTTTGTGGTCTACTCTGTTGTGGCAGGACAGGTAGCTCATATCCTTCTAAGTTGGCAATTGCTGACTGAAGGCTCCATGTCTGTTATTCTAAAAGTGTATTAGTTCCGGTTTAAACACTTGGGCTCCGGGCCAGTTATTTTACATTAAAACGGTTTGCGGTCTGCACTCTTGTGGGAGGAAAAGCTAGAGTCTACCCTTCTGAGCTGGGAATTTCTGGTTAAAGGCTTACTGTGCCTGCTCATTTTTAACTGTTTTTTTCTGATATTGGTGCACCTTGCCTGCTGTAGCATAGACTAGATTCAGGTCTGCTGAATGTAGCTTTGTTTGTATAACTTGAGCACTAATCCAGGCCATCTTTTTTGGAGAAGGTTCCCCTGCACCCTCGTGGCAGGAGTTTGTGGTTAGAACTTGTCTGATTGATGACTGCTGGAACAGGGCTCAGTTTTGAGTTTTTTTACTGGTTAATTGGGTAATTTGTTTAAATCAGTTTGCTCGTTTTCTATTGTTTTATAAATATATATATATATATATATATATATATATATATATATATATATATATATATAAAATTGCACTTTATTCATCTTCTTTTACTGTAATTGTGTTTCTTCCCACTTTATTACCTTATTTTGTTTGTGCTTCTTCTTAATAGTACTCAATTGCATTATTCTGCTGCAGTTATTACTGCTTGGTAGTAACCTGATTAAAATTGTAACTGTTATTCTAAGCCTTTTGGTTTAAGTACTTGGGCTTCAATCCAGGTGTTTTACATTAAGAAGGTTTGTGGACTGCATTGTTGTGGCAGGACAGATAACTTACATCCTTCTAAGTTGGGAATTGCTGATTGATGGCTCAGTGTCTTTTATTCTAAAAGCGCATTAGTTCTGGTTTAAGCACTTTGGCTTCAGGCCAGCTATTTTACGTTAAGAAAGTTTGTAGACTGCACTCTTATGGGAGGAGAGGCTAGATTCTGGCCTTCTGAGCTGGGAATTTCTGGTTAAAGGCTTATTGTGCCTGCTTATTTGATCTATTTCTTTCTGAAATTTGTGCGCCTTGTTTTCTGTAGCCCAGAAGTTAGTAGGTTATTGGCCATTTTGGGGTAATTTCTATCTCTTTCATTTCCGACAAACTTTCAACTTAAGCACTCAAACCATTTATTTCACAGCCAAGCACTCACTCAAAACTCATAGCAAACACTAATTAACCTTAGCACTAGACCCCCTATACTGTCCAGAAGGACAAGGCTCTCTATTCATCTTTTCCAGCTAATCAGTAAAACAGCTCACTTTACCTATTCAAGCATGTCCAAAGGGCAGTTTCCGGTGTACTTTCCAGTCCACCTAGTGAATCTGGGCATTTTGAGGTAATGTTACAACTGTCTCATGTACACAGACAACCCTCTCCTCCTACCACCAAACACTAATATATGCGAGAGATGCAATTATACAGCCAAACTGGAGGCAAATCTCTCTCAACCCAAGACTGGAACTGACAGTCAGGAGGAGAAGGAAAATACTTGCAACACACCACCAGTTTCACATAGACCTACTAAACCAACACCAGCAAATAACACACATAAATACACAAAAACATACTCAGAAGCTCTAAATAAAAATCTTCAAAAGCAACAGAGACCTCCAAAGCAGACACCCAAGCAACTTCCACACCCATCACAAGCCATGAAACACATACTTCACATAATCAGTGTGCCATGCAATCACAGCCCTTAAGACAAAATAACATACCCAGCACACTAGTAATAGGCGACTCTATAGTCAAGCACACAGATGTCCCACTAACTAGGCTGGACAAGGAGAAGGTTACAGTTAGCTGCCTGTCAGGCGCCAGGATCCGCCACATAACACAAGCACTCAGGTCATGCCAGAACAAGTACAAATATTAATCTGTCATTGTCCATGTTGGTGTGAATGACCTGAGACGTACCTCCCTGGACTACATGAAAAGAGACATGGAAGAGCTCTCTGATCATGTAGCCCAGGCCGGTATGACCCTGACTCTGAGTAGCATCCTGCCCTCACCAAGAATGATGCCACAGTATAAAGAAAAAATGATCAGTTTCAACAAATGGCTAAGTTTCTGGTGTCATTCAAAGGGGATCCAGTACCTGTCCACCAGGGATGACATGCTCGATAAGCCACATTGCTTTGCAAGAGATGGCTTGCACCTGTCACCCTTAGCCTTTCGAATACTGGCCAAGGCTTTTGCCGCCCCCATAGTGTTCTTTTTTAGGCAAGGCTCAAAAGACAAATCCAACACCGCAAATGGCACAAGTAACCAAAAACTGAGGGTAATGCTACTCAACGCCAGAAGTCTAAACCTCAAAATGCATGCACTCGAGGCACTCCTCAGTATGGAGAACATAGATATCTGTGCAGTAACAGAAACCTGGTTTAAGGCTCCTGAGAGCACCCCAGTACTACCAGGCTATAACTCATACCATACTTTTCAGCCACTGAACCCGGATCGAAACACAAAAGGTGGGGATGTATCCATATTCATCTGGGATACCCACACCTCCAGGTTAGTGGCTCAGCACAATGCCTCAGAGATCATCCATGTGCAACTAACAATGGGTAAAACTGAAATTCAAATTGTAGCTTGCTACAGATCACCCACCATGACCCAGGACCCCCATTCCGCATTTCTGGAGACACTGGAAAATATGAAGGTCCTACTAAATGCCATAATACTGAGTGATTTCAATTACCCAAACATTAACTAGGAGAACTATTCAAGTACTAACTCCCTTGCCCAACGCTTCCTAAAAATTATAAACTCGAATGCCCTGGATCAACTGGTCAACACCCCTACCAGAGGTGACAACATATTGGACGTGGTCATCACCAACATGGACGACCGGTGTTCTACACAGGAGGTCAAACCCTCGCTGGTTAGATCAGACCATAGACTAATCACTCTGGATATCCACATTCTGCCCCCATCCCCAATCAAGGAAACCACCGTGAAAAACTTTTCAAAAGCAAACTTCACATTACTTAAGACCGAGGTGGAAAGGTTCACAGCCCCCATGCTAAAGGACAACAATCTCCAAGCTGCTGAATCCCTTACAAAGGCACTCTATGAGCACCTGCAAGAATGCATGGATCATGCCATCCCAAGCAAAACCAAGACTCACTCCTCCAAGAAAAGGAAACCAGTCTGGTGGACCCCTGCCATAAATAAGCTATACAATAGAAGGAAGAAACTAGTGCAGAAAAGAGCAAAATCCCAAGAAGGAAAGACATCCCTGATTAGTATCAGCAAGAAACTACAATCCCTCAAAAAATCATCCAAGGCTAGCTTCGAAAGTAAAACTGCCAAGGACTCCAAAGATAACCACAAAGCGTCCTTTAGCTATGTCAAGAACCTAAGTGGAAACTCTCAGATCTGCTCTGAGTTAGTGCAGAATGGCAGAAAATACACTGAACCAACTGATATTGCCAACATTCTGGCAGACAGGTTTAGTGAAATTGTCACCCCCCCCCTCTCACCCCCTAAAGGGCCCCATAACCATACCAGAAGAATGTAGTGCCCTGGCAATCACTGACACAGAGGTTAAAACAGTCCTATCCAAAGCCAAAAACGCAGGTTCAATGGGACCAGACAGTGTCCCAGGTTGTGTCTTACATGAGCTTCAAAATGAACTAACCCCTCACTTAAACACACTGTTCAAACTCAGCCTCTCTACAGGCTATGTACCCATAGAGTGGCACACAGCAACAGTTATCCTGCTCCACAAAAGGTTGAGCCACAACGGATCTGGGAACTATCACCCTATAAACCTGACTAGCCTGGTCTACAAGGCTATGGAACGCATCATCATGGAATTCATTAACAGAGACATTGGGAACCTTCAAACTTTGGACCCCACCCAGTTTGGCTTTGTTAAGGGAAAATCATACCTCCTAAACCTGGTGGACTTCTTTGAGACAGTTACCATGGCTTTAGATGAGGGAAAGAAGGTCTACACAGCCTACCTAGACCTCGCAAAGGCTTTTGACACCATTCCCCATTCTGGTATTATAGACAAGCTCACCAGCCTGAACATAAACCTCTACATCACGAGATGGCTAGCCAATTGGCTCATGGATAGAACCCACATGGTGAGAGTTGCAGGCTCTAGGTCCGACTCTAAACAGGTTACAAATGGCGTCCCCCAGGGATCAGTCTTGGGACCCATTCTGTTCGGTATATACTTTTCAGAAGTATAGGCAAGCACAGGAGGACTATGGCTGACCAAGTTCGCAGAAGACTGCAAACTGGGGGCCATAATTGACTCTCCAGCTGATACAGACATCCTACAGAAGTGTCTCACTGAGATGGATACCTGGTGTCAAAATCATGGCCTCAAGCTAAATGCCAAAAAAGTACATAGTTATCCCCTTTGGAAAAAAAAATACCCACGAACTACCACATACGTGGTAGTCCCCTAAATACAGAAAATGTAATAAGGGATCTGGGGAGCCAAGTAGATAGTAATCTCTCCTTTGATAATCATATTGCCAAGGTGGTTAGAAAATCCTTCTATGTGGCCCACCTAATCACAAAACGGTTTGCATCTAGAACAAAAGAGGGTATTGTGCTCCTCTACTCATCACTCATCAGACCCATCATAGAGTACAATGCCCCATTTGGGATGTACCTTACAAGACACCCGCAACAGCTGGAAAGACCACAGAAGTACCTCACCAAGAGGATTACCGGCCTCAAACATATGCCCTATGTAGCCCGACTGAAGAAACTCCAACTGTACTCGGTTGCATACCGCTTACTCAGAGGTGATCTCTGCCTGACATACAAAGCCATGTCCAACCTAGAATTGATGGACATGATCCACCTAAAAAAATAAAAAAAGAAAACAAATCCCCAAGAGCCATACGCTCTAGGGATCTAAACCTCACCACAACAATAAATAGGATGTGCTGGAGGGATAGATTCCTGTCCCAGAGACTCCCCATGCTTTGGAACAGGATTCCAATCTACATTAGGCAGAGCTCCTCTAACACTTTTCAAGAGAAACCTTGATGAGTGGATGGGAAACAGAAAATTTACCTCGGGGATCACTGCAGTGGCTCTGCTGGACAGAGGCACAGGGAACTAATGGCTCTGCTGGACTAAGGCACAGGGAACTAATCTAAGGGGGTGGCGAAAGCCAACACATTCTGGGTTGGCTTATAGATGCCCTCGGGCAGATAGCCTTGTACTTACCTATGAACCTAAGAACTACTAGATATCCATTCATTTTACATTTTATTGTATTCTTGAATGTATTATATTTTTTGGTCACTAGATGGCAGGATTTATATATTGATGAAACCAAAAGGAGATGTTCTCTTATCCTGTCTTTAAAATGACGATTGGTTTTGCCAACATAAAATGCATCACATATTTGACACACTGCCACACTGCCAAATAAACTATATGAGTAGTATCACAGGTAGCTACAGCATGTATGCTAAAGTTAGTGTGCATGTCAGGATGTTCAAAAAATGGAATGGGGTCAAGAGAATTACAATAATTACAGCGTCCACATGGTTTTGTGTGTTCAAGAGGCATTGACCATTCATCCCTTTTTGAATAGCATAGCATTCTCAATCGTCGTTTTAAAGACAGGATAAGAGAACATCTTTACCACATTAGGAAGGCTTCACCTCACAATGCCTTAGCTAAGCACGTAGCCCAAGCAGGTCCTGAACATTATTTCTTATTTAGAGCTCTTGAGAATATTAAACCCAGTATACGAGGAGGTGACATCAGGAACCATACTGAGAGCAAGGAGAGTATGTGGATAGTTAGATTGAGAGCAGATAGGGGTTTAGGTCTCAATGAGAGAGCCTCCATTAAACCTATGTTAAACAAACGGAGGAATGTTTGTAGATTTTATAATAAATGATGGAACATATATGTTCTTACCCCTTGAAATATATTTCTTTTGACATATATATCTATATATACATATTTATTAGAGCATCTTGAGTGTTCATGGAGAGTTTTTATATGTTTTATATTTACTTTGTCATTTTATACATCTCAGCATGTTTATATGTGCATATATTTTTAAGCTTAGATTAACTCATGAATATGTAAACAAGAAGCAGCTTTTGATAGGCCAATAGGAGATGTTTTAACTGTATAAATGTAGCCTATGTACTTGAAGGTCTTTGTTACATGATCTGATGAAGCTCAAATGAATGAGTGAAAGCGCTTATCTGACCTGCAGTGGAATTAAAGTTGGATTTTAACCTGAGGATTTTGCCTTTCATTTATACTTGTGACTCTGCATCAGCCTAGTTGCTCCTTTTGGTTTCATCAATATTATTTAAGTTTTTCTGGAGCACTGGGCGTTTATCCTGTTTGTCAGCGAGTGGTTTGTTCCTGTTTTACTAGGATTTATATATTGTTTTAAAATTTAAATTATTATGTTTTTTATGAAAGAATCTTTTTTATATAAAACACTTTTTTATATGTATATTTTTTATATTTACAACACTTAAATGTTTTTTTAATATGAGTAAATGCATATTGAATGTTTTTGACCATTGTGACGTAAATTTTAGATACTTTAGAGGTTTATTTACTTACTATGTCTTTTGAAATTATTTAAACTAATTGGTACCATTGGACTGGTTCAAAACTTCTTTAATTTGCTTTTTAAGGAACATGATTGGTTAACTACTGTTATCTGATGAAGTCTGACTTAGTTTGGATGAAAACGAGTTATCCATTTTGTTGGCGTTAATTTCATTTAATAAAGCCTTCTGGACTACTTTGTGTTGCCTCTCCAGTTGTGTGCTTTTGTTCATATATATATATATATATATATATATATATATATATATACGAACATCCATCTAAAATTCACCTTATCAAATGGCAAGTGATTGAACACAACTTGTCAATCACTAATTGATCAAAAAAATAAAGAAACTTTAAATAAGCTTTTTTTGTGGAGTGCAAGCTCCCCTGCACCCCCACAACCCCTGCTGATATTATATATCAACTCTGAGATCACAATACAGTGCGAAAATGGCCAATTCCCCAATCCCAATGTCCTATATTCTCACAACTGTTAAATGTAATATATATATCAGATCAACTGTACTGGATTTTTGTCCATTCAACAACTGGTACACTCAAACAATTGCTGTTATCTATTTATCTATATTATATATGCCTATGGGTGCATGCCATTTTACCCAAAACTCAACATTTCTAAATACATCTTATCTAAACCAGCAAAACTACTAAAAACAAAAGAGGGCAAGCCCCCCCCGCATCTCCATGTGGGGAGCTCCACCCCTCCCCCAACATTTATACATCAACTTTGCATTTGCAAATACAGTGGAAGAAAGGGAAAAACACTGGAAGTATACCACCAGCTCACACAACGCAGCACACTGTAATAACATAAACTGCAATATTAGCTATATATCTTTAAAAAAACTCATGCTGGTGATCAACAAATCATTTTGCAATGTACACACACATTTTTTCTGTCTATATTTTGAACTTTTCTGGTTTAGAGAAAATAAGTTTAGTTAAGTTGAGCTTTATGTAAAACTTCATACAGTTATTTATATGTATATATATATATATATATATATATATATATATATATATATATATATATATATGTTTGTGTGGGTCTACTTTGTTTCATTGAAAGCTCATTTCATTGAATTTCAATTTACCCTGAGCAAATCACTGAAAGAGCTTTCAGCGATTTGGTCAGGGTGAATTGAAATTCAGTGGACTGAGCTATCAATGAAACAAAGTAGAGCCGTTTGTGTATGTACGTGTGTGTCTATGTTGTGTATCTCCTCAGTAGGAAATGCATTTATCTTCAGCTTTATTTTGCGTTTCTTTGACTGTCCAAAATCATTCTGTTCCTGGTGGATCATGGCAGTAGCTAAAAAAAATTAATGCATAACCTGAGCAGTTAACAGGCTGGAAGTCATTTCAACCTGAACAGGTCTAGCAGTTATGAGTCTAATAAATGCAACTGTGTTAGTATATATATCACTAGCAGGGCTGTGTCCAGAACCCACGGCAGGGGGTGTTGCAGGAGGGTGAAGCCCCCTCTGCACAATTCCTCAATAGTATTACAGTGAATTTTGAAATTCACTGTTTAAATTTGAAATTTGAGTTTAGTCTTTGTGACATTTGTACACCCTTAGATTTTTATTTTTATCAGCCTGGGTAATTTTTGTTCCTTCTTTCAATGTGTAAGATGACCCACAGTGTCTGGTCAAGTGTGCTGTTGACAGAAACTTGAAGAGGCCAGAATGCTGTTAAATAGCTTTATCAAAATAATGGAGTGTCTTTCTTCTTTGTGTGTGTAAACAGAACAGTAGAACAACGTAAAAGAAAGGATGAGCTTATTGTACTTCTGCAAGAACAAAAATGTACAACTCTCAGCTTATCAAAAGATTCCTACTGAAATAGGAGTTTGAACGTACACAGTTCTGCTTTTAAACTAAGAGTCCATGTTTCCTTCTAGCACTTACAGTGCCTGATAGTGGCAAACACTACATATAATAGACTGAAATTCAGGTTAATGGCATTACCTTTCCTAAAGTCATTGGTAAAAATAGACAACCTCTTGAGCTTTGCCCTTGGTATCATTTTAGGTTACCTGGTAGCATCTCATAGTGAGAACTGTTGTATATACTGAGCCCTTATCACACATCCATTTTCTCTACACCTACTGCAACAATAGGAAAATAATGAAATAATGGGATAGTAAAGGGCCACTAGAGAGAATATACAGCCAAGAATATACAGGCATAATATCTCACATGAAATGTATAAAAGTCAGGTCAGTTCATCTCAGGCTTAATAAATTGAACTAGTTAAACAGGAATGGCTTAGATTGGACTCATTTCTATTAGCAAAGCATTCCATTGTTAGACAAGTAATGAGTTATTCATTGTGTTTATAAATACATTGGAAGACCTTGCTTCTCTTAAGTAGAATCAGCTTCAGCAAAGAAAACTTATTGCTGGCTCAGTGTTCTCTTTCTAGTGACATCTTACATTGTGATTTTATTATTAATTTATTCCCCAGTTATCTATCCATAGGCACAAAGCAAAGGAACTAATCTTGAATAGGGTGCCAGTCTATTACAAGATATCATAAAGTGTTGTAAAAGAACTACATGTCATGGACCCTTCTGATTATTTATGTTAATATCTGTCACTTATAGTTGTATGTCAGGCTCTAGGTATATATCAGACTATACGTTAATGATAATGATTGCAGTGTCAAAAAGAAAATCCTATAAAAATGAAATAATTGCAGGCGTCTTTAAATGTGTTGATTTATTGAATGCCACATCCTGTTACAACAGTAAGCATGTACAGGATTGAAAGTTGCCAGCATATTGCAGATGGTTTGCAATTGTCTATGTACTGATCAGGTGAAAGATACACTTGTTTAAAGTTTAAATGAGATATCAGTGTTTACGTGTTTTACTACCTTGAAAATGTCTAGCAATAAATTAATTTCTGTTCTAGTTCTTGTTCTGACTTGCTGACATACTCATTAGTTAATTGTGAACAATATGTTTTTCACTTATGTCACTGAAGAGTATATGGTTGTTAATCATGACTGCCATTTGTGCAGCCAGTGCATCAGAAAATAATGTATTCCTTACTGGCTACCAACATTGCATTTTTCAAATAATGACTCGGTTCAAAATTTTCAGATTTCTTTCTTGAGTTTCAACGTGTAGCTTTAGAAAAAAAATAAATCCCTGTGGTATTTTGTACCACTGATGCTCTCCCCACAGCCTATTTATCACATTTTCCTTTTAGCTTTTGTTTCCTTTCATGAAAGATTTCTGTATGCAATGCCATTGCTACTCACCATTTTTCTGAATTAATAATATATATATCTACCTGGTTGTTATATAGCCTGTTTACTAGAAAATAGATTAGGCATTATAGGAAAGAGTACATGTATCATTTTATCACAGTACTATAATTTAAAAGAATAATATAAGAATATTTTTCTATAATTCAATTCCATCTGGTAAAAGATAACAGGATTTACCAGACAATCCTTCATGTTCGTACAGAATCTCCCATTTAAGCCTTTTAGCAGCTCTGGTATAATTTAATTTCATTCCAGGAGGCTCCTAAACCCCAAGAGTAACAAAAACACTTACTCACTTTTTATCTATGAATAAAGATATAAACGCAGTTTCTAACAACCAAGTTAACATCATTGCTGTTATTTTCATAATAAACAGAAAGATAAAAGTGCTTTCTCTCATATAGTGTGGGTCTCCACTACAGCAGAATAAAATATGATTATTTTACAAATATTTTCTGTTCATATACTTACATGATCTTTTAACATACAGCATTGTTCCTTTAATCATATCATAATGGAGCTGATACCATATTATAGGGTTGACAGCTGTACAGAATTCTTCTGGACATTCCAGAATTAAGGGACACTGTCACTGACATTGAAGAATACAAGGATATGTTTGATTGCTCACAGTAATATTGTACGACAATCCCCTTGAGGGGAGGTTAAATGGCCACTTCTATTATGCGCGCAGTTTGCTTTCAGGTACATGTCCAGAAATCTTGATATGGAAAGTTGGCAACCCTAATTCAGGATGAAGTTGTTTGTCTTATACCTACAGAGTATGTGGATAGGGCATGGCTCTCCTGTGACTGAGGACTCAATTCAGCTGGTTATTGAAGAATGTGTAAATTAATTATTGACAAGTGCTTTTTATGTCATTCACAAAAAATTATTACACCCCAAGTTACTCTTTCAAGACATGTAAATTCATGGACTGCACACCTTCAAAAAAAGCCCCATGTCCATTGCCTAAGGAAACATATCCCTTATCTGAAATAGCTAACTCACATACATGTATTCAACATAAAAACTGGGTAATTCATAACATTTTACTGAAGAAAAAATTAAACTTATGGACTTTCAAACTGAATATGTAGCTAGTTCATGTAGAAGACAGCATAAGTTTTATCACAGACCAATTTCTAATAAGGGATGAGTTGCTAAGAAAGCTTTATGCTGTAGTCATGAGTTCACCTCTCTGTCTCCACTTGCAAACTTTGACCCCGATTCCAAAAGACTTGGCCTCAGTATAAGTGACCACGTAGGGCAGACTGAGTGTGTCTGTAGTAAACTTGATTATAGATGGACCTTACATGGAAATAAGTCACTTACATTAAGAACAGTTCTTCCAGAATCAAGGCAGACTTACAATGAGAGAAACTCTTTTGGAATCTAGCCCTGTATACAAGAGAGAAAAGTAAGATGGAGAAACACTCTTAGAGATGATAATGGTACATGATGTATTTCTTCAGCACAAGTTTTGTCATGCTGATCTGTAAAGCCATGGAGTGTATTATTATGGATCTCATAAACAAGGACATAGGCAGTCTTCAAGCACTTGACCCCACCCAGTTGGGATTTGTCAAGGGCAGATGTTGCCTGTTGAACCTAGTTGACTTCTTTCAGACTGTCACCAGGGCCCTGGATGAGGGAAAGTCAGTACATACAGCTTGCCTTCACTTGGCCAAGGCCTTTGACACAATCCCCTACACAGGCATCATCAAAAAGCTATAACAACTTGGCTTAAATGCCTATCTCATCAGGTGGGTGGCCAACTGGCTCACCAATAGGACTTACAAGGTCTAAATAGGTGCCTCCACCTCCATCAGCAGACCTGTCACTAGTGGTGTTCTCCAGGTATCTGGCCTGCAATCCCTAATGTTTGGCATCTACTTCTCAGAGGTCCAGGCAAAAACAAAAGGACTGTGGCTCACCAGGTTTCCATATGACTATAAGTAGGGTGCCGTCATTGAATCCCCAAATGATGTTAACATACTGCAAGAGGGTCTCACAGCAACAAATGACAAGTGCCAAACTAATAGCCTTAAGTTAAATGCAAAAAAAAAAATGTATTATCATACCAGTCGGCAAAAACGTGGCCCTTACTGATTACCACATCAACAGCAACCCCCTATGCACACAACCTGTGGTGAGAGACCTGGGTACTCAGGTTGACAACAATCTCACATTCAACCATCATGTAGTGGCAGTGGTCAGAAAAACCTTTTACTTGGTTCATCTTTTGAAGATTGGGTAGAGATGGGTGAAGGCTGCCAGCCTAGCCAGATAGAATTGCGCAGATAATTCTATCATTTGTAAATACTGTGAATGTCAAACTTAAAACAATGTGGCAACATTGCCATCTACTGTAAAGAAAGATAAGTCAAGCAATTCTTGTTGGTCCTTTGAAATTAAAATTATTTCATCACTGCCTTTGATGTTTTACAAGTCGGCTCCAGTCCAGCTGGATGGGGGCTTCCTGCCTATTGTTTTAAGGCTAAAGTTAATGACCAGCATTTACATATGGAATGTCCTTTATTGCTCTAAGTGTAAAAGAATGTAAATGCAGTTAGTGTAGCCTGGGAACTCCAGGAAGGGTGAAAAAGATGATGTAATGTTTATCAGACCTGGAGTTTCAATTTAAACAGTGAGAACCAGAGATTGTTGAGCATTTTTATAGTGATATCCAACTTATCAGCACTCTGCCTGTGTCTTAAGTAAGCTATCTTAGAAGTGTGTTTTCTTGTAGAAATAGCTAGGACTATAAAGATTAGACTAAGTATTTTTCTGTAATGTCAGAACTGTACTACCAAGTTATTTTAAGTTTCTGTGTGATCTCTGAACTCTTGAATAGCACTGTGGTGTAGTAGTATTGTCTTGTGTTTTTAGTATTTATTATTAAATATTTTTAAACCCTTTTCAACTGTGGCTGGTTTATGTAGAGATAAATTAAGCTCTAGAGTACATTGCATACAAATACGTGATCTAGTAATAAGCCCTTCCAATAAGCCTTGATTACTTACTTATTTTATTTATTTTTTATTTTACATTTGTTAACTGGGCTAGTCTAGCTGGATATATTTCCATTTTCAGTAGAGGCCCGAGGAGAAAAGCTCCAAAATATGCACAACAGAATATGCAAAACAATGTATACACAATATAAAGGATAAAAGATATGACTGTTAAACAGTGTCAGACAAAATTTGACAAAATCAGTAAATTGTATAATACATAGGTAAGAACAGTACAATAGGTATTTACAATTCAGTCCT
Organism: Protopterus annectens; assembly: GCF_019279795.1. NCBI lineage: Eukaryota > Metazoa > Chordata > Ceratodontiformes > Protopteridae > Protopterus > Protopterus annectens. The sequence continues at coordinate 1,446,321,842 of NC_056733.1, forward strand.
TACAGGGTAAGCTGCAGGATTGAGGAAGAAAAGTGAAAGAGAGAGGTGAGAAGTACACTACTAGAAGTAAGTGAATAGTTACACCACTATTGGATAATAATATTGCACAGTAATAATTGGACACCTTTTTAAGGGCCTTTTGGTAGCTGATAATTATTAGCTGGTGGTGGCAGGAATTACTACTGTATAGTCTGGGTATAGTGGCACAGCTGGAGAATCTGTGTCAGACTCTCCCAGGAGTGTCTGTGAAGTTGTATAAATACTTATCTCAAAGTGTGTGTGTGTATGTGTCTGGTGTGTGTGTGTGTGTGTGTGTGTGTGTGTGTGTGTGTGTGTGTGTGTGTGTGTGTGTGTGTGTATGTGTCAGCTACTTGGGCAGGGACACAAAGCACTGGTTGGACAGAGAGAGTACTGGGGGTTTTAGCTTTCCAGCTAGGCTGAGATCTGGACCCTATAGCTGTGCCAGTGGGGAGTCTTATTGGGGACCTGGGGAGCAAGGGAACAACCAGCCCCAGACTGACTGTGATCTCTGTGTGCACTTAAGGGAAATTGCACTTTACTGTGTGTATCTGTTATCCTTTCCTCTCATATGAGATGCCCTCTCTGGTGTTAGTGGTGAGGATTGAGGCTCCTTGATTGCTGGACCAGGGCACAGGCATCACACATCTCATAAGTAAAGGGATTGCATCCAGAAAAAGGAGGTTATTACCTCTCTGTACTCCTTTCTCATTAGGCCAACAATTGAGTATAATACCCCATTTGGTATGTACCTCTCCAAACACCTGCACCAAATGGAAAGGTCACAGAAATATCTCACAAAGAGAATCAATGGCCTCCAACACCTGTCCTATGTAGACAGGCTCAAATCACTATCACTCTACTCAGTATCATACAGATTGCCAGAGGTGATCTGTGTCTCACGTACAAGGCAATATCAGTCCCTGCCCTACTAGAGATGCTCCATATCCATAAGTCTAACTTCTCATACATTACCCACTCAAAAGGCCTAAATCTAATATGCGATATCAACAAAACCTGCTGGAGAGACAGGTTTGTCTCCCCGAGGCTGCCCTGTCTCTGGAATAGACTTTCCATACATGTTCAATAGAGTACCTCACTACCCTTCTTCAAGTGCAACCTTGATGAGTGGATGGGAAACCACAAATTTGCTCCAGGGGTTCCACCTGTGTCCCTCACTGACAGGAGTGAGAGGTGCTGACTGAGGTTTCTTTTTTGGGGATAAACTCTTGGCTAGGCTTGTAAGGGCCCCAGGGTCATTAGCCTAGTAACCTGCTATGATCCTATAAACTAATAATACATGATTTTACAGCTTGAAATAATCTGCTTACTTTGTACAGTCTTTCGAATCTTCCATCATGCAAGCATTTTATGCTTTTAGAACTTTAATACATTTGGTGACCCTCACTTTTGATTTTTTCTTTCTTTCTTTCTTTCTTTCCATCCTTCATGCCATACTTACAGAGGGACAATAAATGAGCCTTCTTTGAGAAGAGGGGAAGTGGGGAATTTATAGGATTTAGAGCTGTGAAACGTCTGTCTGTAAGATAATTCTGGAAGCAGGGAATGGCATCAGGGCAGATGCCTAGTTCAATTAGGTGGGGTATGAAGAAGGAGTGTTTAACTAGGTTGTAGGCCCTGATTATGTCTATAAAAGTGGATGTGGCTAGCATGCCCTTGCTGACTGACATGTGAATGTGATGCATGAATATATATATGGCTGTGGGAGTGCTACTACCTGACTAGAACCACCAGAACCTATTATGTTTATGAGGGAGAAGATGATATTTTGAGATATAATCTTTAAGTTGGAAGAAGGCACTTTTTTCAAAGTTCTAGCACAATATAAAAAGGAAGAATTGAGATGGGGTGATATCAGGGGGAGAGTGGGTGATGTTTTATTTGGGAAGGGGTTTCACTGTGGCAGTTTTCCAGATATTGGGCATGGTATTGATATTGAGACATAGGTCAAGAATGTGTTGTAGAGGTTTTACAATAAAGTATCAACAGTCATAAATGATCTAATGTTTGAGGCTGTCAGTATCTGCAGGTCCATCTAATTACATTTCTTATAGCAGTGGCATGATATATTGGGATAAGATCTGCCTGAAATAAAAAAGAAGGCAGATTTTGGGAGGACTGCATGGAGTTTTTAAGTGAGGGTATCTGAAACAGTTAAGCAGGTCAATGAAGTGTTTTTGGAAATCCTCTGCTGATAGGAAAGAGGAAGTAGTGTGACTGGAGTGGGGTAGGTTGCATCCAGTGAGATTATAGATTTCTTTCCAAAATTTCCTAGAGCTATGCCTAACAGAGTTTTGAGCTTGTATCATAGATTGGGATTTGTGTTTTCTAATGGCTTTTTGGCTAGGTTCCTTAGGTTAATGTACTGTTTCCTATTTTCTGGAGTGTGGCTGGTCTTCCAAAAGAGTCAGGAATGTTCCCTGCATCTATGGAGGGATTTTAATTCATGCATTAACCACTTTTTTTTGTTTAGTACTAGAGAGTGTACAGATTGAGAGGAAGTAGGGTGTTTGTAAGGAAATAAGATCGCTTGTGAGGAGTTCATTGGTTTTGTTTGTATGAATGATGTTTAGAAATGGTGCCCAGCTGTGGGAAACTGAGACAAGTACTAAGTTTTGTTGTATTAGTATTAGATTTTGATTAGAAGCAGACTTGGGATGGTCTTGGGAGCTGGGGAAAGGAAGGAAAAGTTTATGGGGCAATGGTCACTCAATGAAGGTGATTTGCAATGTTGAAGAAAGAGTCTGGATTATTGAAGATGATGAGATAAATGAAGTAGTGGCTTGAGGCTGTAAGATTAGGTCTAGTGAGTTTTTTGACTACTTGTACCAGTCGTTGTTCTGTGAGGAAGTCAGTTACTTTGACACAAATAGGTTTAACCATATTAAGGCTGAAGTCTCCTAGAATCATTACATTTTTCCTGATGTTTGTGTTGTGTAAAATAGCGTGGATATCATCATCTTGAAGTTTCTCTAGAAAGTAGGAAAGGCAGAGGTATACAGCAGCTATTTGGATATTAATAATGCTGGATAAGAACATTTCTGTTAGGATCCAGTTTGGCTGAGATGTTGAGGTGTGTGAGGCTTGACTAATAAGCTGTAGTTTCATCTATAATTTATATAGAAGACAGGTACCACCTCCTTTAGTGATGCCAGGAATACAATCAAGACAGCAGTTGTACCCGTGAAGAAGGTGATGGAAAGAGGGGTTATCTTGTTTCAGCTAAGGCTTAGTAATTGCAAGGAGGTCTGAGTTGTGTAGACCTATAATTGCATTGATTTAGCCTAGTTTGTTTGCAATGCTTTGGCATTGATACAGTAATAGGAAAGTGGCTGTGGTCAAGGCTTTTGTTCAATACTACTCTGGAGGAGAAGTATCAGTAGAATGGGAAATAACTTACATAAGTATTCTGGAGGTTTGATATGGTGTATGACACATACATTGAGAGAGTGGGTGTTGAATAGGAGAATTAGTTGATGTGTAAGTTATTAGTGATTTGTGTAATGATGCGAAGGAAAATGAGCAAGGAAATAATTGTTTATGGATGTTGAGGAAGCTAAGTGTGTAAGTGAACTTGCTTCTGTGTGAAAGAGGTTGGGAAGGAGGAACATAAAAAAAGGATTAGGTGGTATGTATTGTAGTGTTGTCTGGAAAAAACATAGAAAGGAAAAAGAAAGCAATGAAGAAATAGTTTTGTTTAGAGTGAGGTGCATCGAGATGTATATGTTATCTGATTGAGGGAGCATGAGGAAGAGAAACATTACAGGAAATTGATGGAAACTGAAGTGTGAAATGAGGATGTAAAAGGCAAGGAATAGTGTATGGGTATACGGAAAGAAGAGCATTTCAGATTCTTTAATATAAACCATCAATTAATCAGGTAGAATTTTCATCACTTTAGTCTCGATTGATTAGCATTGTCCTTTCTACATTTCCACAATACTGTTTATTTATTAAATATTTATTCCTCTCAACCATCAAGATGTCCAGATTTTTGTCTGATATTTTTTCTGTTCCTCATAAAATTTGTGGCTTTCTGGCAAATCGCCAAGATGCAAGTTACTAAATAATGACATTTATCTACCAGGAAAGTCTGACTTGGAACGAGGCCAATTTTCAACAGAGGCCTGGGGAGAAACACTCTAGATACATGTCTTTGCAAGGTGGGACTCAAGAATCAAACCAGAGAACCTCTTGCTGTGAGATAACAATGCTACCACTGCACCACTGCACCATCCAAAGGAAGGACAAACATTTGTGTTTCAGACTTCACATCCTCTAGGAAATGCATGCTAAGGCAAAACCTATTATCCCATCAACTTTTTAAGTTTATAAGAGTAATATTTAAAATATGTCCATATGTTGCCCCGGCCCCCACCATTATTTTTTGGCTTTGTCCATATTTCTTTAACTTAGAGATTGAGAGATTTGTTAAATATACATCTAATTTCTTCTGTTAAGTTCAATTGGTCTTCTTAGTAATAAAACAAAATAGATTAGAGAGGATTAGAGAGGAACTAGTTCATTAATGTTAACTAGCCCTACAAGTCACAAGGATTATCCTCTACCAGTAACTCTCTCTTATTTAGCTTATAAGTAGATATTTTGCCCATCTCAATTATCACCTGAAAACTCATGTTAGGTGCATTTCTTACAACTCTGCCTTGAGGTTTCTCTTTTTTTATACAGTAATTAAAATAATGAAACATTATTTATTTTAATTATAGGACAGAACAATTTCATACAGATAATTCACTACTATTGCAAAATCCTCTAAACTATTTAACTTTCATTAAATATTTACTTAAATTTAAAATGAATATTAATAATCTATAACTCAGTCCTTATACTGTTTGTATCCCTGCTGTAACCATTGAGAATAATGTTTATTCTGAATCATTCTGCATTAAGTCATCACATCTATGAAGGGATGATATTGTCCTCAGCTGTAAAACCTTCTGCTCATGGTAAAAGTCTCATGATATGGGGGTTACGTAATATACGAGAAAAAAAACACTTTCTTGAGCAGCCCAATAGCACAGAGGCATAACGCCATCACTGCAACCCACAAAAGCACTGGAAGAGCTGCAAGTGGAGGATAGGAGTGAGTGGACAGCATCAGCTTCTCCTTCCTGGGAAGATAAGAGCCAGCTTATGCTCACTGTAGTAGCAGCATTAAGAGATTTGAAAACTCCATGCTGCCAGTGGGCATTTTGCTTGGACTAGTTGAGCATGCATGGAAGCATGCATACATGCACCTACAAACAAAGCAATTGCAGTGACAAGGGTTATTGGTGTTAAGACCCACTGTTCAGCAGCTATACGATGTTGCACAAGCATCCTTAATGTGCGCACTGGGGGAGGATAAGGTTTGTCTGGTAGATCTACAGAATTAGGAGAAGAGCTTAAGGTTGTTGATGGCCAGCTGTGCAGGTGAAAAAAAAAACTGTACAGCTTTCCTCAGAAACACCACTACCCCCTTATAGTTATTCATGGTAGCTGCCTTAGTCATTTCAACAGAATAAGAATGTATATTTTATGCAAGAATTATGTGCTCCCAGTGTATACTTGCTCATTCTAGTCTTCAGTGACTAATATTCTTCAAACCACCAAAATCTGACTGCTTGTACAATGCAGAGACTCCCATGGCCAGAGCCAAATCCAGCACTAGGTGACCTAGGCAGTCACCAAGAGCTTTCTGGCTCGGGGGCCCTACTAGGTGGCTGCTACAAAAACTTTCTTCTTTAAGAAAACTTTTTGCATGCATTACATTTTTTCTTTAAGGATGCACTCTATAGTATGCAGAGTGTGTCCTTAGTAGCGACTGTGCATGTATCTTTAGTATGACACACATACATTTGAACTGAAATTGAGAGTGCAATTTAACAAGCATGGCTTAGGATGCTGTTGCTATTCTGGACAAAAACAGAGGACTGTGAAATGGTAGGTTAGTGGAGTGTGTATTTGTGTGTGTCTGTGTGTGTGTGTGTGTGTGTGTGTGTGTGTGTGTGTGTGTGTGTGTGTGTGTGTGTGTGTGTGTGCTCCCATCTGTGTGTGCGTCTGTGCAAATGTATCACTTCTAAACATTTTTACTGCACCCTCCCCCTGTTTCCTTCTACATGATCCGTCTGCCACCCAGAAGAGGAAACTGAGGGTCTGCTTCCATGTTTAATTACAGTATTTGTCAGTTTATCTGGTAAAAATATTATTTCAAGAAGAAAGGCAAGTACTTTTATAGGGTTTATGAAATCAACATTATACTACATAACAAATGAAAATAATTTGCTCTTGAAATTGCTGGGAATTTATGGCATCCTGAAGTAGGAGAGCGTTTTTTACATAAAACTGCAAAATATAACTGTAGATTTAGATGCAGTTAGGAATGGGATGTGTAGCTGTTGACAATGTTAAGTTTTTCATAAACATGGCTTAAAAGAGTGGCAGCAAGGACTGATGATTTGTAAATACTTATGGAAATGCAGACATGAAGAGAGACAGTGAAGGAGGGACAGAGAGAGAGAAAAACGAAAAAGAGAGAATGAGATAGATGTTTTTAATCTAAAAGATAAACAGCCAGAGTGCCAGAGGCTGAGACTAAAACAATGTACCATTACTGACACTTTTTGTACAAGAACACGGAACATGGAATCATGGAACTCTTATAATTCTAGAAAGCTCCCTATATGTCACATTTATTTGGTGATGTGTGAGACATCTATAGAAGTTAAAATGCATGCTTATTTTCAGGCTGAAATTTTTAAAAATGCATTCTTTCTCACTTGGTTTGTTCAATTATTGCCATTCCAGGCAAACATGGAGGACAATGAAATAGAAGGTTAACACTATGTAATGCCCTAGTTAGAGAGGCAGGTTGGTTAACTCATTCAGGCTCAAACCCTGTACCTTCAATACAGGACAAGAGAGAAGGAATACTCTACACCAACTGCCAAATTATTGAGTTTTGGTACATTTTCAAAGACTCTTGAGCTTCTGTGCATTTTTAAGGAATGCTGATTCTCTCTGCGTTTTCAAGGAATGTTGACTTTATGTGCATTTTCATGGAATGATGACTTTCAAGGAAATAGAAATTTACTGTTGTTCACGCTAAGTCTATTTTCAATGTATAACTGTTTTGTTTGGCAAATGTCCATCATCAATGTTTGTGTGACAAGTTAAAAAAGCAGTGGTTGTAGCATAGCTGGCAGCATGCTTGTCTTTGCTGTAGAAGGCTCTGGGTTCTCCTCCCATGATATATACATAGAGTGCTGGTATTGTAGTGTCCCCTTTAAAGGGGGATTGGTGTGCTGTCCTTTTGATAAGATGCCTAGCAACTATGAACCTGTTGCTGGTTTGACAGCTCTTCCCTAGTGCAATATTACCAGCTTACCAATTTTTTAGATGCAACATGGGGCAATTTATTTTTTATGGGCAGCAGGAACAGAATTTGTTCTTGAAACAATGAAATGTGAAATTGTTTGCCAGCAGCAACCTCTTCATTAGTTACACATCTCTTTAATGTGGAATTATTCAGATGACTTACTTCTGTAGAGACTGTGTATACTAACTGATATTAGTGGATTGTAATGACAGAAGTTTGAGTTGCCTTTTGTTGTACAAATGTTCTGTAATGGGTAGTTTTGTCCTTATTGTTTCATACATTTTTTTTTTGCATTGCATAATGGAAAAATATTCAAACTTACCAATTTAAAACATTCTAGCAAGCAATGCTGTATTATGCATGGAATATAATTTAATAGAATTGGGATGGTGCATCAAAGAATAGATGCATGTATGCATGGTTGAAAAATGTGTGCAAGGGGCCTGTTGTTTGAAAATAGCCCAAAGGTAAACTTAATCTGCCACTGGCCAGATGCATTTTCTTTGAATGTGTATTTCAATGCTGTTTCAATGAATGCAAGTTTCAAGGGCAGAGAAGCTTACTGTTCCTAAGTCTGTTTTCACAGTGAGACTGTATTGTTTTGTTTAGCAAATGGCTATTACTGTTTGTGCTATAAAATATTAAATGTAAGTTTTAAATATCTGTAATCATTGTAGAAGTAAAGAAGAAAACAGTATACACACTGATAATTTTGAACAGTGTTTCTAGTAACTGGGGAAAAATAGCCAAGTAATAGAACACTGGAATGGCTGGACAGTGCTGCTGGGGGCCCCTGATCCATTACCTTGCCGAGGACTCCAGTTGACCATGATCCAGGTCTGCCCATGGCCAAATATGTTTTTCAGTAGTGGGATAAAAACCCACCACTAATTTACACAATTACATGTTAAGATTCTTCCTAAAGTTCCAGCCTAAACCAAGTAACACCAAAACTGGGATCATTTCTAAATAAATTTTACAAACTGGTTACCACGGTGGAGAAAAGTCATTACCTTGCATCTCACAACTCATGACTTGTATTAACTTAACCAAGTTGTACACATAATGAAGCCATTTGGATAACCCTGCAGTCTTTCTTGTATTAGTATATACCACCTTGTGTGGCTCCACCTATGTCAGGTGATACACCCATAGTTTATAGGATTCATATTGTAATTCTAAAACTCATAAGTGCAGCCACATAATTATGAAAAATGTTGAACATCTCAGTTATCATTTAAAGCTGATTTTAGCAGGTTGCAAGTTCCGGCATCGCACCCTAATGTGGGTGGCAATGCATCCACAACTCTCAAACATATTAATCAGCTCCACCATTATCATACCTTGACAAAAAGTAAATACTCTGAGAAGCAGCAATCCTGGACGTAGAATATGTAAGTCTGAATTTTTGCTCATTAAGTCTCATTGTTCTGGGACTTACACTAACGAATCTCAGAACATCAAAAGATAGCCTCATTATAAACTGTTCATGTCAGAAAATAGATTAATCAATGTCTTCTTTACTGCAGAGAATATCAATTTTGATTTTCCATTCTACATAACCATCAAGTTACTATGTCCATTGTCTTTTGACTATATCCAGTTTTCTTTAAAACATTGACCCAAGACCCATTCAATCATCAGTGGAACATGGACTATGTTTCTTAGGGTTGCAGTTTCTGTGGAAGTGGGATTTAATTCTGGAGAGAGAACAAAAACCCAAATTTCTTCAAGTTAATAACTTTGGTCACCAAAAGGGGCTATTATCTACCTTATAGCAAATTTTCACTATCTTACTTAGAGCGGATCTGAAGAATTCTGAAGAGACTTAAAGTCAAAATGATGTACTTATCCTGCAAACTCTTTTAGTTTTAAGAATCAACATTACATGAGGTTAGTTACTCCCAGATATAAATAGTTGTTTTTTTTTCCTCACCATTTATAATCCAGTAACTTCACACAATGAATGTTCTCCGGCACTAAGTCACCCGTGATAACTAGTGATTCACTTTACTTGAAGTGAATTTACTGCCTTCTCTCCACTCCAACCACAAGCACACATTTACTAAAAACTGAGAGATGTAAAGTGCTCAAAACAGTGTAAACAATCAAAAACTCAAATGTCAGCACTCCAAGGGCCACCACATTCTGTAGAGCTATAAAGCCTGTATTTAGCCACAAGTCATGACAACACACATTGTTACTCAACATGGTTTCAGACCAGACCACAGTAGTAGCTCTCATCTCTTTGATAGACACAGTAAACCAGGCTGGAAACCTGTCTCCTTACTCCTCCTTGATCTATCAAAGGCCTTTGATACAGTCTCCCATCATCATCTTCATGCCATACTCTTAGGCATCTCACACCCAACTTTAAATTGGTTCTCTAATTACCTCACAGACAGATAACAATCTACCAAATGGCAACACTCTTTCTCTCCCTTCCTCAATACAACCACAGGTGTTCCCCAAGGTTCCATACTAGCCCCCCTTCTGTTTAGCACATTCATCAACGACTTTCATACTACTCTTACTCAAGGTACAGTCATCCAATATGCTGATGACTCTTCCATCATCTGTACAGCCAATTCCACACAGGAACAACAGACGCTCATCCAAAGTGTCCCACCACTACTGAAACTTGGATGGCCAATAATCATCTTGCCCTCAACCCCCCAAAAACAAAACTCATGCTATTTTCACCTCCCCAAAAAACACACCCCTTAACAAGGATGACTTCATTATATATGCCAAAGATAGCACACTCATCGAGGTTGTCCTACACACCACACTGCTTGGTGACATCATAGATGATAAGCTACCGTTCAAACTCCATACACAACAGTATAAAAAACACATTAAAAACTGGGCGTGCTCTACAGACACAACTACTTCATTAATCAATCCATTAAACTCTCCCTAGCCTCTTCCTTTCTGCTACCATCTCTTCTCTATAGGGCTCCTTTCCTCACCAATATATAGTCCTCTCTCAAATCTAAACTTGACTTGTTACAATAAAATTGCTACATTTGTGACCAATGTGTAATATTCATCACATCACTGTATCTCATTAAAATCACTAAATTGGCTAGAACTCCCTGATCATATTACATACATACAACTCACTACCACTCATAAAATTATTTTCAAGCCATTAAATTGCCCTGCTCTCTCCTCTCTTCTTACGATATACTATCTGAATAGACCTCTTCGATCCAAAAATCAAATACTTCTGAATGTAGTAAAAACAAATCTCTCAGCTGGACAAATGCAATACTCCTTTATTACTGCTAAACTACGGAACACTCTCCCTCCACTTCCCAGGGCTACCAGCAACCCTGCTGTCTTTATAAAAAAAATTAAGACAATACCTTTCCTCCCTATGGCAATGCACCAGAACTATATTCCCCAAAACCTGGCACTGCTTTCCCGAGCTTCCACTGTCTACTACCCTGTTATAACTCCTTTCTCCATTTATTTTACTAATATCTATATGACTAACACTATTCACTATAGCTGCTTCCTATAGTCAAGCTGAGGACTCAACAAGTAAAAACAACTCACTGCTGCTGCAACATGACAAACTAGCCATCTTAATTGTACATCCAATTCTGCCATGTTATAGCACTAATCACTTTAAACTTTAGGTTGTAAGCTAATCATTTTTTCAAAATTGTTGCCTTATCCACTCAAGTCTCTACTGTAATGCATGCATAAGAAGTTACTCTGTATGCTGATCTATTTAATAGATGAAGGTATTGTGTTTGTATGTTCTGAACACTTTATATTGAAAATGTATGTACTATGTGTTTTGTTTGTATGAATTATAATTTGATTGTGGAGCTTTTCTATACACTAATCTATTTAAGGAATGAAGGTATTGTGTTACTATGTGTTCATACACTTTATATTGAAAATGTATGTACCTTGTGTTTTGTATGCATAAACTGTAATTTGATTGTGGAGTTTTCACTCCAGGCCTCCACTGAAAATGGGCTCAGTATGGCCCGGTGGACTATCCTGGTAAACAAATGCAAATAAAATAAAATTAAATAAAATAAAATAAATAAATAAATAAATTATATGTTCTACCACAGCATGACTTTTTTAAAATACTGAAGATGTCCAAATGTAACTGCCCTTGGTCTCGGAACAGATGCAGCAAATGCTAGCAGTCCATTTATGGAGAGTTCTAACATATCTAACCATTTATTTACTTGTACAAATCTGATATATATAACACTAACACAAAACACTTTATGACATCAGACAGGGCTAGTGTCATCAGACAGGACCAGTGTACCTTTACAAATACAGAAATGCACAAATGCATGCACAGGCTGTGGAAGAAAACACCAATAATTTATAGAAGTAAAATCTAATGAATCTTACTATTCCTGAAGCAGCCCATTTCAACTAATCAGAAGTAACCAAAGTGCTTTTAATATCCTGGAAATGCCTCCTCTTCCATTTCTTCTTTACGTTCTACAGGTGATATCTGAGATAGAAACTGAGATACCAGGTCCATTGCTTTTCACTTCAACAGGCAATGATGTCTTTGTCATTAAAAATGAAAAAAGAAAAAACAACTTTATCCAGGTGGGATACACTAGCTTAAATTTTACAATATTTGATTAACGTACACACATGGCCTCCAAAAACCAAACCCACCTTCCAGATGTATAAACTGGACAGTCAATGTAAAAAAAATCTTTGACATACTCGTTCCAAATATTGCTGGGCTGTCAAAGGCTAGACAAAGCCAGTTTCTTAGTGTATCAGTATTTAAACTGCAGCTGTATATTTTGGGTTAAAATGAAGAAAAACCTGTACTTTAGTGTGCTAGCATTTAATCTACACGAGTATGTTTTGGGAATTCCATGCTGCAATCTGAGATACAAGTAGAGAAATATGATAAGCTGTTTCTAGACCATTACTGGTCTTTGGAAACCAAGACCACTCTTTCAATATATCTGTATGTGGGGCAGATAATCAAAACCTTCCTGACTCTCTGTCACACCAATAATACTTAAATTCTTAACATTGCCTTGCACTCCTATTCAGCCTTTTTAAAAACTGACCATTGATAACAATCTGGAAAGTAAAATACCTGCTCCTTCACCATTTTCCTTTTATATCCTTTGGTCAGTTGATAGGATTGCATCCGTCTGGTCATACAGCAATGTATCGTCTTCTATGCCCTGCATTCCTATCAGCACTATGAAATCTGAAATTCTGCCATTTACCTTTTGAAGTTCCAACAGTAAACTTAGTAATGATACTTTCATTAGTGAGTCGAGGATTGTCATTGAAATTGACATTTGCCCCAATGGCTTCCATCTTTCCCATTGCCTTATTGGCTGTTATTTACTCCTGTTGGTTTTGCAGTTTAGAAGACCTGATCTGCACAGACTAATGCTTAAATATCAAACGGCCATCTTATAAAAGTAGCAAACACCTTTTCATTATCAGTTTATAGCCTACAACATCAGAGCAGGTGAGACAATGCTCTTCTCTCTGTAGGTCCACAGCAGCTCTCCTCAGTTTTAATAGTCTCTGCAAGAATCATAGAATTGTCTTCTAATTGATATTTAATACAGGACACTACCTCTGAGTTCTCTAGATATCTTGTCAATGGTCAAAAAAATCTACTTGTTGATGTGGTATCGCCTAATATCAGTGTTGCATCTGATAATCTGTTCTTTGTTTGTTTAACTGATTTCCTTTAATCTTGATGTTTATGGCTGCTAAGCTGATTATTTTCTTCTTCACTGTTCAACTGCTTTTCCATGTTTGCAGTTGCTTGTATCTAAATATGTAAATATGTATGCTGTGCACTGAGACTGACCAGTGCAGTTGTGGCAGACATTAGATTAGATCTATCTAGTAGGCTTGGCAGAAACTGACGTTTGCAAATTACTGTTTTCTTTGAGAACCTGTGCTGCCCTCACCATGCTATTCACACCCATATTTTTTTTCTACCAATAAGCAGTCCCTCTCTATGATTTTATTTTTTTGTATGCTAACTAGGAAAGGTCACTGTGCCCATGTATGCTTGTTCAGTGCCACCCCATGAGTACTATCAGGTTAACTGATTTGTTCAGAGTTATGCAGTTTGCAAGTAGAATTTTAAGCAATCAGACTGAGTACTTTAATTCTCTGAGCTAAACTGACATTTGTATATGCCTTTGACTTTATTCTGTATATCAAACTTCATTTTTTTCATGTTTTTTTATGCTGTAAGGCAAATCCTTTCATATCTAGTGTTACCTCCACTATATTGTAAAAAACTTGCTTCTCTAAATTTTTTGTGTATGCTGCTTTTCTGTAGTATTTGTTAGCTTGAATTTTATTCTTACCATTGGCATGTTTTCCTTATTTTATGAGTGGCAGTGTGATATTTTGTGTTATGTATATTCAGAAACATTGTTATTGCCTAGATCTTTAACAGACCAATACTAAGAAGGAAACAAAATTGTACTAAAAAAGTAAGCAAAGACCTCAGAAGTGACAAACCTTTTAATACAAAAATGTAAGACAAGCACTTTCATCTTCAAGGTATTTTACTACAGACTTCATCAGATCTGCACGTCATAAGCCCAGTACCATTACATACATTAAAACAATCACAAAATTCCTTTAAGTTTTACATTTTCTAATTTACAGAAGTTCAACGTAACATCAGCGGTGGGGCTTGCTCACTTCACACTGAGAAAAGAGAATTATTCCAGATACTGCAGTTAATGCGACTAGCTGGCTGGGGTTCAATGACATGGCATCAATTGGATATCTTATAAAACTTAAAGCACAAGGTTAGGTAATTTTTATACCATCTTTTTGAATATTGTATAAATTTATATGGATAGTTTTGTATATACTCTTACCCTGATGTATATTTAGATTGAGTTGTTAGTTTTTTTGACCTGTGTTATTTTTTAATTGAGTTTATTAATTGATTATTAAAGTTATCATGTGATAGTTTTAATGTATTTAAGGGTACTGGGCTTATGCTGTCTAGATCTGATGAAGTCTTTGTAAAATACCTTGGAAACGAAAGCGCTTGTCTAACATTTTTCTCTTAAATGGTTTGCCACTTCTGAGGTCTTCATCTACTTTTTTAACAGAGCAATACTAACACTGCATATGGTCCTTACTTATAATAGTAACTTACCATATAAACTGTTCTCTGCAGGTTAACTATCTGCACGACAATGTTTGTCAGCATTGCTTTGAGTTTATGGACCTGTGTTACTTGATCTTTTCTTCCTTGACATCCCTGGAAAAAATATGAAATTCCTGGCTGATGAATACAAATAAATAAATACATTATTTGCTCGAGAATTCTGGATAAAGGCAAAAAATAATGGGAAGACAAAAGTCTCAAATCAGTAACAATTTTAAATAATACACTAAGCATTAATAGAACAACAGGTTCTGTACTAGTATTCATTTTCTGAACAATATGATATATGAAACTCTAGTGTTTAGAATTATTTTCTGATTATAATCCACAGTGATTTACAGGAAAATCAAAAAAATTATGAGGGGTTGGATAAAAATAGCTAAAAAAAGAAAAACTAAATGTCGCTCAGGATAAGTCAGGAAGAGTAGAAACAAGCACGTTTACCATGCTAAGCATCAGCAAAAAACAAGAATGAAACCTTCAGAATAGCACTGTTATACAAGAAACAAGAAATCAGTTAGGCTATTTGTAACTGTAAAATTCTATGAAGACTCTATACCAATAGGCTATAAATGCACACCATGCTGAATCAGAACATAAAATGCTTTATTTGTATGGGAAGGATATTTTATAATAGAAATCTGTATTATTGTTCATTTACTCAGGCTGTAAAGTTTCAATGCAATGCCATTTATGAAGATGATATAATCATTGCAACAAGGAGGTTGGCTGGGGGTTGTTATTGCAGAAGAGTTATAAGAATGTAAATGAATTTGGTAAAGTTTGTTTTCATCAAGTATCAACACAGAGTCACATAGTTCCAGCTTCATTAAGCAGTGGCATTGCATTATTCCCTCTACCTCATCACCAGCTCCACTGTGCACAGCAAAACTCAGTTCTATAGTATTGAGATCCACTCTGTCCATGTGTTTTAGGTTCATAGGTTCATAGGTAAATACTAGGCTATCAGCCCAAGGGCCTACGTAAGTCTAGCCAACAAGGTTCCCTGGCTTACGCCATCCAAGAAAGTTGTTTTCCTGTGCCACTGTCAAGCAGAGACACAGAAGTGATCGCCGGGGTGTATTTTCTATTTCCCATCCACTCATTAAGATTTTTCTTGAAGAGTGCTATTGAAGAACTTTGCTTGACATAGATGGGTAGCCTGTTCCAGAGTATGGGAAGTCTCTGGGACAGGAATCTATCCCTCCAGCATGCCCTGTTTATTGTGGTGACAAGGTTTAGGTCTCTAGAGCATGTAGCTTGGAGGGAGTGGGATTTCTTTACATGTAGCATGTTCAACAGCTCTGGGTTTGACATAGCTTTATATGTATATGTTAGGCAGAGATCACCTTGGAGTAGGCGATATGATACAGAGTAAAGCTGGAGTTTTTTGAGGTGGTCGGTGTAGGGCATTTTTTTGAGGCCAGTAATCCTCTTTGTGAGGTACATCTGTGGCCTTTCCAGCTGCTGCAGATGTCTTGTGAGGTACATTCCAAAAGGGGCATTATACTCTATAATGGGTCTAATGAGTGTCGAGTAGAGGGGAACAATGACCTCTTTTTTCCTGGATGAGAACCCTTTTCTGATGACGTGTGCCATGTTGAAGGACTTCCTGACTACTGTGGCAATGTGACTATCAAAGGAGAGACTACTGTCCACCTGTGTCCTAAGGTCTCATCACACATTCGGCGTTAAGTAGATTGCTGCCTATGTGGTAGTTCATGGGCACAGAGTTTTTACCAAAGGGGATGACACTGCACTTTTTGGCATTGAGCTTGAGGCCATGGCTCTGACACCAGGCATCTGTCTCAGCGAGGCCCTTCTTCTGCATTCTAAAAACACAATAAAATTATAAGCAGTAAGTCTGGTCAATAAAAGAGGCAACATTCATGACATATAGTTTTAAGGTAGGTGAAAATGAATGGGAAAAACTGGCCTGTAAAGGTGTTATCCAGTGGCCACCTATACTACCTAACATGCCCATTTATAGAAACCTATGGTTTCATATCTTTTGATGACAAATGCAATGCTGAAATATCAAAAGCTCAGACATTATTTGGATGTCATCCAAAACTATTGGGATATCATTCATATTAGTATAATTAAAGTACTGAAGATGTTTCTTTCTTTGTTTTTTAAAGATATGAGAGTCTTGTTTTTCTACTGATAGTTCGACCAGTAGCCAAACAAGTGCTGTGCAGGGCCATCACTGATTATTATGAAATATTTTACCCCCTCCCATTACTACCTATGACTGCTTCAGTCTGTGCTGCAAATTGCAGAACAGATGATGATAACCACGATTATAATGTGCCAGTTTAGAAGAATTTATTATACTACTTGCTTCATATAGAAAATATCAAGCAGGTGAACATCCTGGGGGAGGGTTAGAGGACAGTTTCTTTAGAGTTGTTAAGTCCCAAGTTTCCACAGGCAGGGTTTGTTTTGCCTGATAATTTTGAAAATATTCTGAAAGCTATATGGCTATAGAAGATAACTCACATAGAACAATTTGTATACATTTCTATCACTGTAAAAAAGGACTTTGCTTATGAAGAAGATATTTTTGATATGTGCAGTATATCCAATTTAGCCATTAAGAGAAGCATTTCCATGATGGATTTCATTACACTTTAGACTGCATGTATGCCATTGGTTCCTATAGATTCCTATAAGATGAACTTGTTTTCATTATATGATCCGGACGATGCTGACTCAGTAGCATACAACTCATAAATATGCAGGTAAGGGGCATTTGCCTAGTTTTATAGGCATTAGTCCTGGTTATCATGCATAACATTCAGTCATTCTCACTGCCAATATTTGTCAAATAAAATGCAAATTGTGCAGAGTCATATAATCTCTGTGATTCAAAAAAAAAAAAAAAAATCACAATATAAGTGGTGAGAACTGTGGCCAAAACAGACTGTTTTCACAGTCTTGGAAAATGTGACTCAGAGATGTTAATGGGAATGAGGATTGAGGAAAGACATCATTGTCAGCTAATTTGCATGACTCCAATTTGCTGGTAATTACTGCAGGTGCAAATCAGTACTTCCCTGTTGTAAGCAGCTTGGGTAGCCAGTGCATTGCATTGACAAAAGCAACCCCCCTCACCCATTCACTACCCACACACATGGAGAAATTCAGACACGCGCGCGCTCGTGCACACACACACACACACACACACACACACACACACACACACACACACACACACACACACACCCACACACCCACACACACACACACACACACACACACCCACACACCCACACACCCACACACCCACACACACACATGCACACACACCCACACACCCACACACACACGCACTCAATCACTCACGTACTCACATACACTGACATATCTCTTAGCTGTCCCTGAGCTGACAGAATGTCTCTGGTGTATCCTCATATATTTATTCCTCCCCTCATAAATCATGAGTCCTTACAGTCAGTCAATAATACCAAACATTAGATTTTCATTATTTTCATTGTCCAGAAAGTGCATCATGATTTTAAACTTTTTGGTCTATTAATTTATTAATTTTTTCAGTGAGTTGAAGAAATAATTTAAAACTTCTACCTGGCATCATGTAGTATTCTTCCCAGCTTAGTCCAGAAGCCTTAGCATGGCCATATACACATATGGCAGCCCCTCACATAGACACCCCCGTCCCTCTCAATTGTCCCTGATTTTACAGAATGTTCCTTATTTTTATAGGTGACCTGCTCCTTATAACTCATGGACCTTTGATATCAGTCAAAAATGCAGGATATTAGAATGTCATGGTTCTTATAATTTAAAAAATGCACTGCAATGCAAACTGCCTCAGTTAGTGTAGAGGGATAATTATATGCCTTGCTAAAAGTTGCTTTCTGTGCCACAGGTGCATATTTTGAAACCTTTCCCCAGTTTCACTTTAACTTGTTTTTGTTTCAGTGATGTAAGGTGATATGATGACTATCCCTGGTGTGTAGTGGCAGTGCAGAGGATTAAAACTCTGTTGTGGCACAGGTCATGTGGTTAATGTACAGGGTTTAAATGTTTTTGTGGTTCACTTTTACATCTCTCTGGTATCTAGTGCCCTCACCTTCAGCTCATAGGTCTTTTGTACTGAGAAAGTGTTGTTCTATTAACTTTTAAAAATCCCTGGAGTATAGTGTTCCCTGTCACCAATAAGTCCTTCATGCTGCAAAGGTGTTGTTCATTTACCTTTTATATATCCCTGGTACCTAGGCTCTGGGGGGGGGGGGGTTCCAGAGAGAAAGCTCCCAAAAGTAAATGGTAATTTGTAAACTGCAGTAATGTAAAAAGAAAAACAAATTAGTCTTGTTGTTATACTGTAAAACAAATTATGACAAAACTACAAAATAGACAATTGTTAGAGTAATACTATTTAAATTTGACTACAGAACGTTATATGTTTGATATGCAATGGATCATTGAACCACTGAAATAACTACTCCAGTCTGTGACCTATACCTCAGTTGTTTAATTGCAATGACAGCAAAATGAAGTTCACTGGTACTAGATGATATAGTTTATAAACATATGACAGGGCTGGCCTAAGTTGAAATAGAGCCCTGGGCAAAGGGCCCCATGACACCCTCCCATTGTCAATTGCTCCACACTGCTACCATCTCCCAGTGCACCCCTGTTTTCCCCCTTCCTGGTCTCCCCACCATTCAGATTACCTTTTCCTTGCTTTTATCACATTTAGTCTTACTGCTCAGTTTTGTCCTGCATATTTTTAATGCACCCTAAGTGTCAAATAATGCACTGTAATAATGCACCCTAGCTGTTAAATAATGCACTATAATAACTGTAAGGATAATAACTTAAGTAAGCCAGGGGTCTTGGTTGCTAGCAGTGGATTTGTAGATCCTTTGAGGTTCATTTTGGAGATTTTTCACAACCTTTACATCCAAAGGTAGCCTCTACAAACATTGTGACTAAGGACTGCTTTATCCTACATTCTTTTATCCTAACACATCTGGTCAGTACTATACCTCATTCACTTCAATGGAGCTCAGGTAGTTTGCACTGTAAATTCCAATGGGCGGAGCCTAAGCCTTTTGACAGAATTAAGTTATATCCTCACATTTCAAACAAATGTTCATATTTCTGAAACCATAGGGGTTAAGAAAGATGTATAAATAGCAAACTGCTCAGCACAAACTATTTTTATAGTGGTAGTATACTTTAGGTTTCAGGTCTTAAACTGAATTTTATAAGCCACAGTAAACACAGTGGGCCGGATTTATGAAGGTTTGCATGGAGTGTAAGAGTAGTGTAAGACGGCAGACAGGCACTATGTCTGCTGAGCGATTTAGCAATAGCTGGCAGGGGCGTGCATGAGAGCTTCTAAAGCTACTCTTGCACGGACAGTGTCATGGTATGCAAATTACTTAATTTGCTGCTGAAAGCTATGCAAATGAGGTAAATTTGCTATCCAGGAAACACTAACCTGTCCGTGTAAGAGTAGTGTTATCTGCAGAAAAGTAC
This sequence comes from Protopterus annectens, assembly GCF_019279795.1. Taxonomy (NCBI): domain Eukaryota; kingdom Metazoa; phylum Chordata; order Ceratodontiformes; family Protopteridae; genus Protopterus; species Protopterus annectens. The sequence continues at coordinate 1,446,341,953 of NC_056733.1, forward strand.
TCCATTGGTAACGGAGTACCATTCTGCAAATAGCTAAAAGGAGCTATGACAGCTCCAAATAAAGGATGCATCTAGTTGAGGAAAAATGCCAATGGCCAGATATAAGGCCATTGGTATTTGCAAATGTTGTAAATCCTTAAAATCCAAATTTATTCCCCCCGATCGCCGATGTTTAAGCGTAGCGCAGCAGCGCGCAAACATGCTGCGCTTTAAATAAAATGAAAAAAAGTGAAAAATAGCCACAAATGTGCATTTTCACAAAAAAGCTTGTTCTGCCATGCAAATGAATGGCAGGCTGAAAACAACATGGCCACCAAGTAGTGGCTGCTAAGGGGGGGGGGGGAGCTCAGTGTGAGAGATGTAACCAAGCATTAGTAGGCAATCTTATGCAAATGAGGATAAGGATAGTGAATTCCAATTTTCCCCCGGCATGTGAGCCATGTCCCTAGAGTGTAAGTGTAGGAATAGGGTAGTAGTAGAGTAGAAGATAGGTGACATCATGATGGGGTATGTTTGAAAGACTGTAAGGTGATTGGAGCACAGTGGCTTGTGTTTGCCCTGAGTTGCTCAGGATTGCAAGAGGCGTGTTTACAGTGGTACTAGCTGAAAACAAGAAATCAAAGGTATACGCTGTGGATATATCTGAAATCTCTTGCAAACAGGCACACCGTGTGCGTGTGTGCACGCGTGTGCACGCATGTGGGGGCGTGTGGGCACATGTGGGCACATGTGCGCGCGCGTGCGCTTGTTTGTGCGCCGCTGTCCCTTGTGGAAAGCGAAAGAGAAAAAGGAAGGAAAAGAAGTCGTAGGAAGTTAACCAAGGAGAACTAGCAGAGCTGCCAGGTGAAATATATCAGAATCAGCCAATTACACAGGCAGTCGACTAGCCCAGCCCAGCTCAGCACTTTAAACTCTGCAAACAACAGTCTAACCTGTTTTTTTCACAAAAATTCTGCAACACTGCAGTATACAAGATTGAAAACTTAAAAAGCTTAAGGCTGACAAAAATGTTAGGGGCTGCTATTGCTATCATAAACTAACAAGTGCAAGCTGCTGAGGGTGGTGACGTTGTGAATGCTGCTGAGCAACCCACAGTGAGGAGACGGAGAAGAGTGTACAGACCCAGGGTTATCTACCAGGGGCTACATGAGCTGGAGATAGTGGAGTGCTATAGAGTGGACAGAGACCTCCTGCAGCAAATTGTTGAGCTGTGCCGGCCACGCCTCACACACAGAACCAACAGAGGGGAACCTATCCCAGAGGATACCAAGGTATGTGTTGGCCTCCAAATACTAGCTACAGGTACCTTCCAGAGACAAACTGGTGATATGATGGGGGTTTCACAGGCATCAGCATCAAGGGTACTGCACCAGTTCCTGGATGCCATGTCAGCACATGTCGGTGAGCATGTATATTTCCCCAATTCCAGTGAGGCATTGGCCAGCAATATGCATCTTTTCCAGCAAATAGCAGAATACCCTGAGGTGGTGGGTGCAATAGACTGCACGCACATACACATCAAAGCACCAGCCGGTGAGCAGGGTAGTATCTACATCAACCGCAAGGGCTTCCCCTCCATCAACTGCCAGGTCGTGTGTGATGCCCAGGGCATAATAATGCATGTGTGTGCTGGCTGCCCTGGAAGCTATCATGATTCCCACATCTGGCATCTGATGCAGCTGTACCAGAGATTTGCCAATGGGGACATCCCTGACGGTCACCTAGTGGGGGATGCTGGATACGCACTGGAGCCGTGGCTGATGACACCCATCAGAAATGCACACACACCCAAACAAGAACTCCATAATGAGGCACACTCACAAACAAGAAACATTACTGAGCATGTGTTTGGGATGCTCAAGTCATGGTTCCAGTGCCTGGACACATCTGGTGGAGCCTTGCAGTACTCACCAACTACATGTACCCAAATTGTCATGGTATGTGCCATGCTACACAATATGATCCTGTGAAAACAGCTGCAGCAGGAACAGCATAGGGCAGGGCTAAACAGCCCCCCACCATTGCCAAGGCCTGCACAGGCACAGCGTGACTCAGAGGAGGAACAACCTGAGCCTGCCCCAGTAGGCAGAAGGAGGCGTGTCCAGTATGCCCTGGCCTTGGCAAAGAGGCAACGCATAGCACATACACTGACTTATTAGGAACCCTGGAAATGACACCTCTCTGACTCGCACATACAATAAAAGAGATGCCTAACTTGACACTACCTGTTTTCAAACATGTATAGGGAGTGTACTATGTGCATCCGACATAGGCAGCCCTGCAGCACCACCCGAGGCATGATTGCCCTATTTTAAGCAATATAAAGCAGTGCTAAGCACATTTTACCACTATTTAGCATATTTAAGCACAATTGCGCAGAGCTGAGTGCTGCACAAACTAGTGCAATGTTGGGCAATGTTGGGCAATGTTGGGCAACATTGGGCAACATTGGGGAACATTGGGCAATGTTGGGCAAAGTCAGGCAAAGTCGAGCAAAGTCGGGTAAACATGCTCACACCTGCTTTACTGTTCCTTAACCAGTCAGGTCTGCCCAGCAGGAAAATAAAAAGCAGTGACAGGGCTCGAACTCAGGATACTGTGCACTATAATCACAGTACTGAACCACTAAGCAATGACAGCATTTCACTAGCACAGACACAGCAGGGCAATTGTAGACTAACGCAAACACAAACAAATGCTCTATCATGCCCTCTGAACTTCCCCCCAGGCCTATGCAGACAGATAACAGCAGGCCAGGCAGTGTGATGTGGGTTGGGTAGGCTATGAAGTCACAAACTAATATACGTGAAATTGGAAGCTAAGTTCTGTAGTACAGTAGTATGCCTCAAGCCAATATGATAGGCAACAGTACAGACTGAAATGGAGTACCTGACATAGCAGTGCAGGCCTAGCAAATGTGTATAAGTGTCAGGTGAGCCCCTCATCCTATGTACACCCACAGTAACAATCAGGTGTGCCCCCTGGGTAGAATGTACAAATAATAGCTGTCCCCCCTGTATGTAGAAATGTTGATAAGTCTATGCATAGTGACTCATGGAAGCCCTGCAGGCACAGCTTGCTTCCTGTCGATGTACAACACAAAGGTGACCCCTGAAGTAAAAACCAACTTAATTTTTCACACACATATAGTATATATGTCCATACTGGGCATGCTCACACACTTAAATAAACGAAGCAAATGTCAGTCAACAACATACTGAAAGGTCATACTGGGCATGCTCACACACTTAGGCCATGTCTGAGTACAGCAGTGGGCCACACATATCTGGCAGTTGCAGTTCTTACCCCAGAAACTTGTCACTATTCACCAATCCTGCCTTGCGCACACAGTTATATGAAAACAGACCCATATAATATATTGGACTCCTGTCATAATCAAACTATGTACTACAAGTACTGAACTTGTTCAGAGAAAGTGAAAATTCAAAGAAGATCAATAAATCTCCAATCAGTATCATCAATAAACAATGAGCACTCCTAACATTATCCAATCCATGTTCTGGCAAAAGTATTGTCAAAGAGTCCATAGAGAACCATGAAGCTTTCTTTTGCAATGTCATATATATCAATATAAACACATACATGTTCTGAGTCATTGCAAATTGTAAATGAATACATGTACATGACAGACACTGCCAACATCTTGTCAGACAGGTTCATACATATTTACCCCCCTCTCACTGACAAAAGGGCCCGTTATCATACCTGCAGATTGTGAAAACCCAGAAATCACATATACAATGGTTAAACAGCACTTTCCAAACCTAAAAATATGGTGTCTATGGGATGACATGGTTTCCCTAGCTGTGTCATATGTGAACTCCAAAACAAACAGACCCTGCACCTGAACAGTCTGTTGAGACTCACCTCTGTACAGGATATGAAACTGTTGAAGAAACATTTGGCACACTCTACAAGTGTTGGTGCACAACAGATGATAGGAACTATTGTCTTATACGCCTATTAAGCCTGATCTGCAAGGCCATGGAGTCCATCATGATGGAACTCATAAACAGAGCTATTGTGAGCCTACAAACACCCAACCCTACCAATTTCGGTTTGGTCAGGGGCAGATCATAGCTCCCAAACCTGCTAGACCGTTTTCAAGGCAGTCACCCAGGACATACATCAATGAAATGAGCTACACACATCCCACATAGACCTTGAAAAGCCCTTTTCCAACATCCCAGACACATGTCGTATCCACAAAATCAACAACCAGTGCATAAATATGTATGTCATCTGATGGATTGCCAACTGGGGAACAGATAGATCCCACAAGGTAAGAATTCTGGTCTCCTATTCAAGCTGGTAACAACTGCTGTCCCCCATGGCTCAGTCCTGGGACCTCTCCTGTCTGGTGCATACTTTTCAGAAATGCAGTCAAACACACGAGGGCTATGTTTAGCAAATTTTGTGGATGACTGCAAAAAAGTTGTCATAATCGATGTTTGGGACAACAAAGACATCCTTAAAAAGGGTCTCAGTCAGACATATGTGGTGTAAAAATCATGGCCTTGAGCTACAGTCATACAAATACCACATAGGTGCCAACACCCTAAATATGTAGGTGATAACAAGGGATCTATGGACACATGTGGATAGTCATCTCCACTTCCAGAAACATATTCACAAAGTGGTTAGAAAATCATGCTATGTGTTCCCACAAACTGCAAAAGTCTTTGCATGTAGGTCAAAGGAGGTTCCCTCTACTCATCAGTCATCAGACCCATCAGAGAGTACCACGACACACTTGCGATGAATCTGACTGTGCACCCTCAGCAGCTGAAAAGACCACTGAAGTACCTCAACAAGAGGATTACTGGCCTCAAACAGTTGCCCTATGCAACAAGACTGAATATAACTCAATCTGTACTCTGTTGCATACTGTCTACTCTGGAGATCTCTGCCCAACAGACAGGTCCATGTCCAATGCAGAACTGATGTACATGCGCTATCTGAAGTAAACCCAAGCTCACTGTACCACATGCTCTAGGGATATCATCATCACAACATTAAATAGAACATGTTGGAGGGATACATTACTAACTCACAGACTTCCCTTGCTTTGGAACAGGCTCCCAACCGACATTAATCTGAGACCCTCACTGACACTCTTCCAGAGGAGCCTTGATGAGTGTATGTGAAACTGAACTGTCACACCATGGATCACTTCATCAGCTCTACTACACAGATGCCTAGGGAACTAACTCCATGGGTGGTGATAGCTGCACACTCTGGCCATACTAATATATGCCTTCAGGCAGATAGCCTATTACCTACCTATGTACCTCTATATATATGTAGCAGGAACACAGTATAATCAGCCAAAGATGGATGGGCAGAGATGTGTGTAAGAGGATGACCATGACAGGGAGCCATCCAGGACCGTCCCACCCAGCACACATCCTAATGGCAAAAAAGACATGAGGTGCACATCTCTCCCACTGTACATAACAGCCACCAGTATCTGTAAGCATTACAGTGTATGTGGTCCATGTGCCTGCTGTACAACATGGCTGTACAATGAAGTACACATATACTATCTGTAGACATGTACCTGTCACATAGGTTCATAGGGATGTAGTAGACTATCTCCACAAAGGCATATATCAGCCTACGCAAGTTGGGCAGCTTTCACCACACCATCGAGTAGTCTCCCAAGGCCTAGTTCTAATAGTTTTCTCTTTCTAGTGGGGCTGTTGATGTGATGCCTGGCATCCACTCATCAAGGTTCCAATTGAAGAGTGTCAGCGAGGGGTTCTGTCTGATGTACATTGGGACTCTGTTCCACAGTAAGGCAAGTGTCTGGGATGATACTCTATCCCACCAGCATGTTGTATTCATCGTTCTGATGAGGTCCATATCCCTGGAATGTGTAGAGTGACTCAATGTTGTTATGTGTAGATGGAGCATGTCCAACAGTTATGTGTTGGACATGGCTCTGTATGTTAGGCGGAGTGTGCTTCTGAGTAGGCGGTATGCAACGAAGAACAGATTTAGTTTTATCAGTTGTGTTGCATAACGCAACTGTTTGAGGCCAGTACTCCTCTTGGTGAGGTACCTATGTGGTCTCTAATGCTGCTGGATATGCTAAGTCAAGTACATCCAAAATAGTGCACTGTACTCAATGATGGCTCTGATGATGTAAGAGTAGAGTGCCAACACTACCTCTTTGGATCCTGATGCAAACCCTTTGTTTATTAGCTGGGCCACATAGGATCACCCAATCACTTTGGCAACATGGTTGTCAAAGGAAAGATGACTATGTACATGTGTCCCCAGATCCCTTATCACCTTGTCATTTTTAAGGGGGTAACACCCATGTGGTAGTTTGTGGGTATTGTGTTTTCAACAAAGAGGGTCACTATGCATTCCTCCACAGTGAGCTTGAGGCCATGATTCTGACACCACACATCTGCCTCATAGAGTCCCTTCTGGAGAATATGTCTGTCTTCTGGGGAATCTATTATGGCAAACACTTTACAGTTCCCAGCAAACTTAGTCAACCACAACTCTCCTGTGTTGGCATGTACATTTGAGAAGTCTATACCAAACAGGAGGGACCCCAGGACTGAATCCTGGGGGACACCAGTCGTTACTGGTGTAGAGTCTGACATGTAGCCAGCAACTCGTAATGTGTGGGATCTATCTTTGAGCCAGTTTGTAATCTATCTTGTGATGTATGGATTCATGGCCAGGTTGGTGAGTTCATCTATGATACCTGACTGGAGAATGGTTTCAAAGGCCTTAGCGAGGTATAGATAGGCTGTGTGGAGCTCATTTCAATCATCTGTAGCCTGGGTAACTGTCAAAGAAATCCTCCCAGTTCAGGAGGTGTGGTGTGCATTTGATGAAGCCAAACAGGGTGTGCTCAACTGTGTGAAGGTTCCCAATCTCTGTATTGTTGACTTCCATTATGATTGGCTCCATTGCCTTGCAGAACACACTCGTCAGGCTCATAGAGCATGAATGCCAAGGGGTTTTGTGGCCCACCCCTGTGGAGTGTGAAGAACATTGCTGTGCAACATTCTATGGACACATATCCTGTAGAGAGCATGTAGTGAGAGGTGTAGGTATCCTTGATGAATATGGATACATCCTCACCCTATGTGCTATGATTCAGGTTCTGATGCTGGAAGGTATGGAATGAGTAGTATTCTGGTAGTGCTGGTTTACTGTCTGGAGCCTTGAACTAGGTTACTGATACTGCACAGATATCAATATTCTCCATAATGAGAAGTGCCTCGAGTGTGTGCATCTTGAGGCTGAGACTTCCGGCAATGAGTAGCATTTAGCTCACTTTGTGGTTATTTGTGTTGGTTACAGGGTTTGGTTTGTCCTGCGTGACTGGTGTTCTACACCTGACATCAGCACCTTATTGGTCCCATCTGACCATAAGCTAATTACCCTACATGTCCACATCCTGGACCCACACCCCCATTAAGGAAACCATGTTAAAAAATGTCTCCAAAGCCAACTTCATGCTTCTTAAGACAGAAGTGCTGAACTGCAGGACACCCATGCAGATGGACAATACAGTTACAACTACTGAATCCTTCACAATTGCACATTATAAGCACTTACATGACTACATGCATCATGCTATCCCAAACAGAACGAAGACGCTGTCCTCCAAGAAAAGGAAGCCAATCTGGTGTTCCCCTGCCATAAACAAACTGCACAACAGAAGGAAAATACTGTTGCAAAAGAGGGTAAAATCCCATGAGGGGAGGAGCTCCATGGTCCATATCAGTAAGAAGCTGTGATCCATGATAAAATCCTCCAAAGCTAGTTATGAAAACAAAATCGACACTGATTCTAAAGACAAGCACAAAGCATTCTATAGCTATGTCAAGAATCTCAATGGCAACACTCGGATCTGCTCTGAGTTACAGCACAATGGCACTAAATATACAGACCCAACTGATATTGCCAACATCCTGTTAGATAGGATCAGTGCTAACTTTACCCCCCTCTCCCCCATGAAAGAGCACATCTCTATAATGGAAGACTGCAAAGTTGCTGTCATCATGGCTGCACAGGTAAAAAACACTCTCCAAAGCCAGGAACACAGCATGAACAGGCACCACACCTATGTACCATGTTCAGTCATAGCCTCACCTCAGGCTTTGTGCCTACTGAATGGTGCACAGCAACGGTTATCCCACTACACAAGGGGGGAGCCACCATGGACCCCAGGAACTAGCGCCCCATTAGCCTGATGAGCCTGTTCTGCAAGGCCATGGAATGTGTCATCATATAACTTATAAAAAAAGACATTGGTAATCTCCAAACTCTGGACCACAACCATGTTGGGTTTGTAAAAGGCAGATCATGTCTCCTAAACCTGACAGATGTCATTGAAGCAGTCACCAGAACCATAGACAAGGGTAAGGTGGTTCACACAGCCTATGTAGATCTTGCCACGGCTTTTAACACCATCCCCCACTCTGGAATTATAGATAAACCCACTAAACTAGGTATAAATTGCTATGTCACAAGATGGGTTGCCAATTGGCTAACTGACAGAACACACACTGTGAAAGTAGCAGACTCCAAGTACAACATTGGACCAGAGACAAGTGCAGTACCACAGGGTTCAGTCCTGGGTCCTGTCCTGTCTGGTATCTACTTTCCTGAAGTAAACTTTAACATGGAAGGTCTGTGGCTAATGAAGTTTCCAGATGACTGCAAACTAGGAGCCATAATCGAAACTACTGAAGATGTGGACATCCTACAAAAGGGCCTCACTGAGGCAGATGCCTGGTGTCAAAGCCATGGCCTCAAGCTCAGTGCCAAAAAGTGCATTGTCATCCCCTTTGGTAAAAACTCTGTAGCCATGAACTACAACATAGGCGGTAGTATACTTAACACTGAAAGTGTAATAAGAGACCTTGGGTCACAGGTGGACAGTGGACACACCTGTGATAATCACATCCCCTCAGTAGTCAGGAAATCCTTCTATGTGGCACACCTCATCACAAAAGGTGTCTCATGCAGAATAGAAGAGGACATTGTTCCCCTCTACTCATCACTCACTAGATCCATAATAGAGTACAACGCCCCTTTTGCTATGTACCTCACAAGACATCTACAACAGCTGTAAAGCTTGCAGAAATACCTCACAAATAGCATTAGTGGCCTGAAATACATGCCATACACTGACCGTCTCAAAATGCTCCAGCTGTACTCTCTCGCATATCGCCTACTCAGAGGTGATCTCTGCCTAACATACAAAGCTATGTCAAACACAGAGCTGTTGGACATGCTCCACGTAAAACACTCACAATCCCTCTGATATTCAGCCCCAAAACCCAGAGTGAAATACAAAAGGAAGTGGTGCATCCATCTACCTTATGGATACCCACACCTTCAAGTTAGTGGCATAGCATGAGGCCTTGGAGACCATGCAAGTGCAACTAACATTGGGCAAAGCTGCTTATCAGATTGTAGCCTGCTACAGATCACCTACCTTGTCTCAGGAACCTCACTCAGTATTCCTGACAGCAGTGGAAAATATAAAGGTCCTACCAAACACCATTATATGAGGAGATTACGACTACCAAAACACTGACTGGGAGAATTACTCATGTGCAACGTCCTTTGCCGAATGCTTCCTAGAATTTAAAAACTCAAATGCTCTGGAACAGCTGGTCACCACGCCCACTAGAGGTGACAACATACTGGACCTGATCATCACCAACATGGGGTACCAGTGTTCCACAACTGAGATAAACCCCTCGCTGGTAATATCAGATCATAAAGTAATCACACTTGACATCCACATCACACCCCCCCCCCCCCACAGTCAAGGAAACCACTGTGAAGCAAGTTTCTAAAGCAAACAGCACACTTCTCAAGACCAAAGTGGAAAGTTCAAAAGCACCCTTGCTATAGTATAATGCTATACAATCTGCAGAATAATTTACAAGTGCATTCTATGAGCATCTACAGGGATGCATGGATCGAGACATGCCAAATAAAACCAAGATGCACTCCTCCAAAAATAGGAAACTAATCTGGTGGTTATCACACATAAATAAGCTATACAACAGAAGGAGGGAACGAACACATGATAGAGCAAACTTCACATAAGGAAAGGCATCACTGATCATCATTAGGAAGAAACAATGATCGTTCATAAAATAATCCAAGGCCAGTTTCTAAAGACAAATTGCCAAGGAATGTAAGAATAACAGCCACAAAGCCTTCATTAGCTATACCAAACATTTAGGTGGCAACTCTCAAAAATGCTGTCAGCTACTGCAAAATGGAAAAAAGATACACTGAACCAACTTACATTGCCCACATCCTGGGGGACAAGTTCAGTGCAAACCCCCCCCCCCCACATCACCCCCTAAAGGGCCTGTGTCCATCCCAGAAGAATGCAGAGCACCAGACTTCATGGACATGCAGGTAAAAACAGCCCTCTCCAAAGCTAAGAACACAGCATCAATGGGACTGGATGGTGTCCCAGGCTGCGACTTACACCAGCCCCAAAAGGAACTACACCCTCACCTACATTCACTGTCCAGACTCAACCTTACCACAGGCTATGTACCCAAAGAATGGCATACAGCAACAGTCATCCAGCTCCACAAAGGGGGTGCCACAACAGAACCAGAAAACCATTGCCCTATAGGCCTACTCAGCCTGGTCTACAAAGCTATGGAGCAAATTATCATGGAATCCATAAACAGAGACATTGGGGACCTCCAGACACTGGACTCTACCCAACTTGGCTTTGTTAAAGGTAGATCCTGGCTCCTAAACCTAGTTGACTTATTTGAAACAGTTACCAAGGATATATATGGAAGTGAAAACAGTCCACACAGCCCACCTGGACCTCACTAAGGCCTTTCGACACCATTCCCCACTCTGGCATCATGGACAAGCTTACCAGCTTGAACGTTAACAGCTATGTCACAGGATGGGTGGCCAACTGGCTCACAGATCAAACACACATGTTCAGAGTTGCAGGTGCCATGTCTGACTCTAAACCAGTCACAAATGGCACCCCACAGGTATTGGTCCTGGGACCCCACCTGTTCAGTAGATACTGCTCAGAGGTACAGGCAAGCACGGGAGGAGTATGGCTGAACAAGTTTGCAGATGACTGCTAACTGTGGTCCATAATCAACTCCACGGCTGACACAAACATCCTACAGAAGGGTCTTACAGAGACAGATACCTGGTGTCAAAACAAGGCCCTCAAACAGAATGCCAAAGAATGAATAGTCATCCCCTTTGTATAAAACAAAGTACACACAAATTACCACAAAGGTGGTAATCTAGTATGTATGGAGAATGTAATTATGGCCCTGGGGACCCATGTTGATAGTAAACTCTCCTTTGATGATCACATTGCCAAAGTGTCTACAAATTCCTTCTATGTAGCCCACCTAATGCCACCTAATGTAACCCACTTTGTCTAGTCTGATGATGTCACCATCCTACAAATATACCTGTGGAAAGGAGAACTCCCAGTAATGTGTATAGTGCGTCGTGTAAATGCGTACTGCTCTAGTATCATGAAGTAGTTTGGTAGGTGTTTGAATCTTGCACTTGACAACTGTATGACAGTGTGTGTATCGCCTTGAAGAGGTGCAACCTTTTTGGAGACAAATACAACACCTTAAAAGTGGTATACTTATCTTTTTCAAGTCTGATGATGTCACCATCCTACAAATATACCTGTGGAAAAGAAAACTCCCAGTGATGTGTATAGTGTGTCGTGTAAATGCGTACTGCTCTAGTATCATAAAGTAGTTAGGTAGGGGTTTGAATCCTGCACTTGGTGAGTGTGTGTGTGCTCTATGTGAGTAATACAGTTTGTCACTGTGTTGTGGGTTTTGCTTTTACTACTGTATGACATATCACAATGACAACAGTATGTGCATTGCACGTCAGGTAGCTGTGTGGCAAATACATATACGTACATGTGACCTCAATTATTTCATAGGTGGGAACCCTGCTTTCTCCATGAACACATCTGTTATCTTTGCCAGAGTGTGCTGCTGCTTTCCAGCCCTTAGGTCACATCTGTATGCTTGTGACAATCCCAGCCACTGCAGTGATCCCTGGCCTAGGTCATCCGTGTCACACACACTCATTACAGTTTCTATTGAATAGCGTGAGTGAGGGTTTATGCCTGAAGTATATTTCAGACCAGTTAAAATGCAGCAAAGTCTGCCAATGATGGCTATTCATTATAGGTGTACAACAACCTTTGTGGATATGCATGCAGACCCCTTATTGCTTATGTGATTCACCGAGGGATTTCAAAATACCTTTGGAAATGTGATTACCAAAGGAGAGATGATGTAACACTTGGCTGTATGTACACATCGGTACCTGTCAACATGTTGGGGGCTACTACCTATGTGGTACTGTGGGGATACTATGTTTTGTAAAGGTGGATGACCATGCTTTAGTTGGCTTATAGCTTTACAGCATGGGTTTGACAACAGGTATCTGTCTGTATGATACCCTTGTGGAGGATGTGTGTGTCATCTGGAGAATGCATTATAGGCCACAGTATGCATTTCCAGACGTGGACGGACATATCCCTACTGTGTTTGCTTGTACCTAAGTGAGCTATATGGCAATCAGGAGTGGTCCCAGGAATGGGTGCAGGTGAACACCACTGGTTACTGGCATAGTGTAGTTCCTGAAGGGTATAAATGTTACTGTGTCCTACATCTGTGTGTCAGTTGTCAAGACATCATCTAACGATTGTTTATGGTCAGGCTGTCGAGGTTATGTATACTACCAGAATGCAAACCAATAACAGATAGTAACAGTATCATCCACAGCACAGTGTCAAACCATGTCATACACACGTGTACCCAAGTTCCAAAATGTGTGTAGTACAATGCATACTGGCCACCAATAGAAACTAAGGAGTGTTAACACTGTGTAACGCAGGGCATGTCACCTTGCCCATGTGTTCACTATGCACGTACATGCAGACAGTGCACCTCCACCATGTTCACAAATGTACACCTGCAAACCTGTGCTGCACACATTCCACATGTACTGTCCACTCTCTAACACATGCTGCCAATACTACACACATCAGCCAAGTGACATGTGGACGGACAATACACTATTGGGATTAACACTGGTGTAAACAATACTACATTGACAATCATAGCTTTAATGCATCATGCCTGCTCAGCTACACCTCCAAGGATATCATTACACTTTACTGCTGACAACATGCTAACATTGCTATACTGCTATAAAGTCACCCTGTGCATCAACACCATGTTAGCCTGTTCCTGCATCAATGTTATAGATGACAAGAGGTGGCACAGGTTTCATCATATGCACAGGGTGTGCTGTTGGTTTGCCAGAGGCCTACATTGGGCAATACAATCAATGTGTGTGTGTGTGTGTGTGTGTGTGTGTGTGTGTGTGTGTGTGTGTGTGTGTGTGTGTGTGTGTGTGTGTGTGTGTGTGTGAGGGCCAAGAGTACTGGTATGGGCCAATGTTGATGTAATGTGTGCGGGTATGTGTTAGCCCTAGGTGTCTGATTTATGTGTGTGTGCGTCTGCATGCACACAGTTCCACCATGTGGCTGTCATATATGGGGATTTGTGGGACAGCCACAGACTGTACCTGCCAGGCTTTACAGATCACCATTTCTGGCCATGGATACGGTACCTGTGACTGGCAGAGGTGCTACTGACAGTATCAGGTACTAAGCCAGACTGAGTACTATCCTCAGAGGTAGACATATGTACACTGGACCCAGGTCCCTGCTGGGACTGTCCAGAGCCACGTGCACGTGGTCTTCTAGGACGGTCTATGGACAGCCCACCCCCAACATTGCTGGGGCTAGTACTGGCACTATGGGAGTGGCTGTGACTTGAAGGACGTCCGTGGTGAATGCCAGCTGCTGATGTTGCTGGCATACATCCATGTCGACGTCTCAACCGTCCCGCACTGTCCTGACACATGGACATGACATTGTGGAGGACATCTAATGTCTCACCCAACATCTATCAGTGACCTCAGTGTAATTATGGATGGCACCTGCTAGGTCACGGATACTGTCATTTAAAGTGGTGTTGTATGCTCTCTGTGCCCTTAGTCCCTGTCTGGTGTACTGTTCCATACGTGCCTGTGCCTCCATGACAGCCTGGAACATGGGTGAGGTTGTAAGACCTGTGGCACGTCTGCTAGGGGCATGATGACCAGCAGTGCTCTGATGAGAACCCTTGGACATCTGCCTATGTGGTACCATTCCAGACCTCTGGGTATGGCTGCTGTGTCTGGATGCATGTGCCATAGGTACCACACTGTCCTGGCCATTGCCGACTGTACACTGACCCTTAGCTAAGGGCATTGGTGATGATGAATGTATTGGCAGTATGACTGTGCTCATGGATGGGGTGGACAGCTGTATACTGTCGATTGGTGGCCCAATGACAGACCCTGGCAAACATGCCTGTGCCTCAACACACCTATCCTCATTATCACTATTTGTGTCAGTGACATCAGGTTCCCTGCTGCAGTGAACCAGCCCAACCTCAGCACCTGTGAGAGGAAGAAAGGAAACACACTTTATGACCTGTACATGATGTCAGTACACTTGCACACATGCACACATGAACACATGCACACATGCACACATACACACATGCACACAAATACACTCCTCACTAAAGCAGACACACACACACACACACACACACACACACATACACACACACACACAGACACACACACACACACACACACACACCACCACCAACAATCTAGAACATACTCAATAGCGGTTGATGGTGGGGTACAGTATCACAAGACAAACAGTCATATCACACGTGTCAGCATGCAGGACGTGTGTTGCTCAACAGCATGCAGTGCGAGTGTAGACAGTCCTTGCTAATAACAGTATACATGGCTTTGATGCATGTGTGTTGTTGTTCAGTGATTGGCCTCACCCTGGAATGCAATGTGTACATGGACACAACATTGTCATGCACGTATTACAAGCTTGTCAATGTGCTGTGCACCATCACTCACAGGTATACATACCATGGCTGGATGTTTATCTGTGTGTCACATAGATATCCATTACTGAATAGAGCATTTGTGTCTTTAGCAGATAATTGTGGACACAGGTTTAGCTCATGCATGCTATGTATATACACAGGATGAGTGGTGCGTGTATACCTGATGGAATACCATTGCTCAACATAGCCATTGTACAGTAGTTATGGTGAGTGTAAAACATATTGTGAACATGCCAGTGCCAGCCATGACATGGCATGCTACAACACAACTGCAACATTAAACATCACACATACCCAATGTGTGTCATGTGACCTATACACTCAGTAGCATTACAAGACATATATGTGTCACTTTGTGCAAATGGTGATTGCTATGCATATTGTGTATAGGTGCATATGTTTGCACACACACAACATTGAGGTGTATAGCAATGAATGCTATGTGTAGTACTGTGGTTACTGTAACTGGATGGCGTGTAGTACCATGAGCCATCATCATGCAGCATCATGTGGTCACTCAAGGCTACTAATGTGTGCCAGACCGGCACCTATCATGCTGTACCTGAACCGCAGTACCATGGCTACATTCACCATTTCACAGCCAGTTGTTACATGGGTTTGTAAGGTGCCCAGTAGGGAGCATTGCCTAACACGAATGTGTTGTTTGTTGAAGAGTGTCACACTGCCCCATGATAGGCCTCTACCCCTCAGGTATATTATGTTTGCTGTGTGGATGACATTTGGGATACTGGAGTGTGACCTTACAGCGTGTGTCTGAATACACCATGTGTAGCATATTAACATGTACTGCGTATGTCGCAGTTGTGTATGTTGTGTGCATGTGTATCGACTGCCTATCCAATGTCCACTATAGTGTAGCCACAATTGTTTGGGATGCTCTGTGTATGCATGTGTTTGAGGCAGCCACTCACGTTACTGAGATGTGCATAGTCTCATAGCAAGCATGCACAGCATGCATTATGCATAGGTGTGTTACATGTGTACATGGCCTACACCTCACCTATGACATGCACATTTTATTTGCAATATTAAATGTAGAACACACTCACGAGCATGGGTTTGCTGCCTTGCTGTCACACCAGAGGGAACTACAAGGATAGGAAACAGTTTGTCAGTGGCAACTACTGTGGCATTGCTACTGTGGGTTTGAAATCTTACAGTAGCACAACGGTTGACAGTCACAGGCCTACACATCATGTTCCAATTTATCATTATTGCACAACACCAGGCTCCACATCTTCTAACTACACAGTACACTTCTCACATATGCATGATCTAACAATAGAGGTAACAGTAGTCTACAGATATGCCATGTTACCTGCACGCTCCATGTGAACTTGCTGGGGGGCTCCGGCCTTCATGATGATACATGTGTGCTGTTGTTGTTGTTGACTGAGAGCCCCCAGGCTCAGGAGCAGCTCCTCCACTCTGGTGAGGGGGGGATGGGTGGTAACCCCACCACCTGTGGCAAGCTGTTGCCTACGGACATCAGACGCACACTGCCGGACATGTCTAAGTAAATCACTGCAGTGATGGTGTACCTGCTCATATGTCCGGTTATGCATGCCTATGTCATTTATCCTACGGACAACATCTTGCCACAGTGCAGTCTGCTCATGCTGGTCCTGGCTGGTTCTTGAGAATAGCAGGGTGTAGTTTTGGATGAGACTGGTGGTTAGGATTTCATCCTCTGCACGACTATAGGTAGGGTTGCGATGGTGGGCCATGACCCTGGAAGACAATGAAACAATATGTGTTAGCAAGTCATGTGGCACACTTAACATTCTACAGTACAGATATCACTGAACTGACATAAATAGCAAACTATTGTCTGTCAGAGGATACACACTTTCAATACCACATATCAGTGCTCAACCCACAACTGCCTGACAGTGCCTGACACTCTCTATATATTAAAACATTTTCTGCACAGCAACAAAGAGAAACCACTATGTAAGACTATGCAACAGTACATGGCACAGTGTATGCGATACAATGCACCACCTAGCCACAGGATGTATATATCAAGCTAATGCATAAAAAAATATGTAATCCATTGCAATGATTGTAAAATCCAGTTACAGTATTACCAGTATACCCCACTAGTTGTTGATGGAAAACCCCTGCCTAAAATATCTGCACATTCGTGAATATAGGTGGCATACTGCTGTACTAGACTATACATGTTGCTAGATATGCACTTATATCCTGTAACACACATATGACTGAGGCCATGTTACAGGCATACCCACACACACATCAGACATACATACAGGGCACAGAGGTATGGCAACCCAGATGAGCTTTACGTGTGTACCATACAGTACTGTGTGTCAGTACTTACAAACCCTTATGCCTGAGGTATGTAATCTGTGAGGACTACAGGGAACACACAAAACAGTGTTTCCAACCAATGTGGACATACGCCATACCTTGCTGTTTAGGCCTACAGCTTCAGGTAGTACTACAGTTCATATAGGATTTGGATTCACCAGCAGTACCAATCAATGAGCATACATGTACTGCTTTATCCTCCAATGGCACACCCCAGTTAACACCAAGGGACTATGTCAGACCGTATGCCATACTGCTTTTTCTGGCTAGCAATAACATACACATCTTTTGCTGTGATCAGAGCTAGGACACATAATACCATGACAGAAACAGTTTCCCACTAAGCTATTACACATATACACAACTGTGACACATTCACCAACACATTCACCATCACACTCAGTCAACCTTACATAGCAATTATTGCAACAAGTACATGTGGGTGTGTATTGGTTCATAGGTAAGTTATAGGCTATTGGCCCTAGGGCCTATAGAAGCCTAGCCAGATGGTACCCTGGCCTTTGACACCCAAGTAATTTAATTTCATGTGCCCCTGTCAAGCAGAGCCACAGAGGTGATTCCCGGGGTGTATTTCCTATCTCCCATCCAATCATCAAGACTATTCATAATGAGTGCTACTGAGGAGCTTTGTTTGCTATTGATAGGTAGTTTGTTCCAGAGTATGGGATGTCTCTGAGATAGGAATCTAACCCTCCAGCATGTTTTGTTTATTGAGGTGACAAGGTTTAGGTCCCTAGAGTGTGTAGCTCATAGGGATTGTGATCTGTTTACGTGGAGCATGTCCAACAGCTCTGGGTTTGACATAGCTTTGTATGTTAGGCATAGGTCACCTCTGGGTTGATGGTATTCGACACAGTCTAGCAGTGGTTTTGTGAGACGGTCTGCATAGGGCATCTGTTTGAGGACAGTAATGCTCTTTGTGAGGTATGTCTGTGGCCATTCCAGTTGCTGTAGATGTCTTGTGAGGTACATACCAGAAGGGGCATTGTACTCTATAATGGGTTTTGTGAGTGATGAGCAGAGGGGAACACTGACCTCTTTTTCCCTGGATGACACAGCTTTTGTGATGAGGTGTGCCATGTAGACAGATTACATGGCTAGTGTGGCACTGTGATTATCAAGGGGGAGACTACTGTCCACCTGTGTCCCATGGTCTCTTATCACACTTTCGGTGTTAAGTCGACTACCACCTATGTGGTAGTTCATGGGTACAGAGTTTTTAGCAAAAGGGATGCCAATGCATTTCCGACATTGAGCTTGAAGCCATGGCTTTGTCACCAGGCATCTGTCACAGTAAATATGACTCTCTCTCTCTCTCTATCTACACATACATATAAACATCCATTGGTGTACATATAGATATACATATAGGCACATATACAGTCCACCTTTCATGGTGGGAATATGAATTATGCGAAGTATGTGAGGTGTACAGTTATGTAATGATATTGCACAGTCTTGTGCGAAATGCATTGAAGGTGTTCTCAGCCCATGTGGCTTTAGAAGGCCTCATTGGCTGCAACACCGCAAACCTAACAAATCACACCCACAGTGTTTAACCACCACATGTCATATACCAGCACTGTATGCTGTCTTGTTTGCCACAGACTACTACCTACATACAGATATGCACATAACAACCTTCACCAACATATATATGACCTCCCTTCAGAAACAGTTGCAGTATGTCCCTTGCTCTATGCACATGTACAGATGCTAATATCTCTGACACAGATATATCTCTCCGTATGTGTGTGCCATACACACACAAGGCACACACTGTTGTAAGTCCCTGGACCTCAAGGCTGACCTGTTGGACCTTGCTGCAACATGAACAGGTGTCACGTGTGAGCACACAGTAATATTAGAGGGTGTATACATAGCTGCAAAAGTTAGATTAGCATACTAGCCTGGTACAGCAGTTGCCAATGCTAAGCTACATGTTGATATGATCATCATGCATGCGTTACTCTGTCACATCCATGTTTATATAGCTGTATGCGCTACTCCCCCAAACAGCCATTGTCCACACTACTGTACAGAACACAGATAACATGGATCAGATGTTTGACATTTAATGCTGAGCTACATATATCACAGTTATGTCCCACTGCACACAGCTACACACTGATTTGTCCATGGCAGTAGTTATGCAGAGCATCTGTGCATAGATACGTACTGCTGCCACATATTGATGTTTCAAAGTATGTAGAGTAGTCTTCAAATGCATCTACTACATTCCAGTAAATACATATCGGTTACATACCTTTCCATTGTATGTGTTCGTAGTTTTCAGTTCGGTGTGTCTTTGCCTTTTTTTTTTTTTTTTCGGCTGGTGTGTGTGTCTCTCTCTGTCTCTGTCTCTGTCTCTCTCTCTCAGTATCTGCAATGGGATGATTGCATGTGTGGGCAGCAAGTACAGCCTGCTTTTATAGGTATCTGCACATGTGCATGTGACGGCCTCTGCATCAATTGGTGGCCACCATTTGGTAATTGCATGCAGCCTGCTGTGTGGTAATTGCAGTACTCACTGTCATAGCAACCCAATGCTATAAATTGCTATGTCAGGTAGGCGTAGCCCTTTCAGTCTCTCTCTCTCTCTCAGTATCTGCAATGGGATGATTGCATGTGTGGGCAGCAAGTACAGCCTGCTTTTATAGGTATCTGTGCATGTGCATGTGATGGCCTCTGCACCAATTGGTGGCCACCATTTGGTAATTGCATGCAGCCTGCTGTGTGGTAATTGCAGTACTCACTGTCATAGCAACTCAGTGCTATAAATTTCTATGTCAGGTAGGCGTAGCCCTTTCAGTCTCTCTCTCTCTCTCTCTCTCTCAGTATCTGCAATGGGATGATTGCATGTGTGGGCAGCAAGTACAGCCTGCTTTTATAGGTATCTGCACATGTGCATGTGATGGCCTCTGCACCGATTGGTGGCCACCATTTGGTAATTGCATGCAGCCTGCTGTGTGGTAATTGCAGTACTCACTGTCATAGCAACCCAATGCTATAAATTGCTATGCCAGGTAGGTGTAGTCCTTTCAGTGTCTCTCTCTCTCTCTCTCTCAGTATCTGCAATGGGATAATTGCATGTATGGGCATCAAGTACAGCCTGCTTTTATAGGTATCTGCACATGTGCATGTGATGGCCTCTGCACCAATTGGTGGCCACCATTTGGTAATTGCATGCAGCCTGCTGTGTGGTAATTGCAGTACTCACTGTCATAGCAACCCAATGCTATAAATTGCTATGTCAGGTAGGCGTAGCCCTTTCAGCTTTGCAAAGTGGGGCCTATGCTTGTTTGCTGTAGACACCGTTGTGTAAGTCAAAAGGTTGGTATAGTTCTTATATCTGAAGCTAGGGGTGTAGCCAGTGATTTAAATATTGTACTCAGACCTGAATGTTGCCACTTCCAGTACACAGTTGTCAGTGTAGAATTGTACTCACCCCTACAAATGCTAACACAAGATACATGGGAGTATGTAGTTTATTTTCTACTTATACAATTAACTGCCATACAAAAGTAGTTATTGAGATGTATTCATTTGGCACATGAACTGTTTGTGAACTGCTATACTGTGAATATTAATGTACTCACTTCTGCACAGTTTGTGCTTTTTTATTGTTGACATTAGCACAGGATGCTAAAGAAAACTGGACAATTCCAGTACTGAATATGCCTGCCTACAACCTTGGTAGACCCTGAACACACAGGTATATTGTACATTTGGGTGGGGATGCAGACATACAGAGAGCATTATGTATTATTGTGTAATTGTTATCTTGCTGGACTTTAATGGTTGCTGTGTACCTGTTAGTTTAGCAAGGCAAGTAGTCTGTCTGCATAGCTCACAACTGTGGACCTCTCCAGATGGTAGCCAGATGTTAGGCTGTTATTCTCTGTCTGTGCAATGCACAGGTCTTTCCAACACTGGTACAATGCCATTGTTACAGTTGTTTGCTACCAGTACATGGCTACATCCTTTGGTATTTCAGTGTTGTACTCCTACATAAGGGTATGCCTGTGGAACTCCTTCCAAAGATTTTTGCACAGTGTGTAACAGAAGAAAAGCTGATATGCCTGTGTGTTTCTGCCTCGGCCAGGCCTCTGAAACACTCAGGTACATATCTGAACAGAGTGAGGTAAAGGTAGGTAAAAGTGAGGTACACCTTATAAATATTAGGGACAGTAAGTGGAGACTTCGGGAGAAGCAGTGCATATGAATTATTACACCTTTTCTGAAGTACAGGTGGTGTCTAACTCCTACATATTGTCATTATTCATTAGGTGTAATACCCCACCTTTCTGCCTAACGTCAGTACTTTTCAGGGGATTCAGAAGGACACAGCTAACATATGTTTCAAAATCAGGGACATCCCTGATATGTAGTCACAGTTGGGATGTATGTCCTCTGCCCTAGTCAGATATACCAGTGTTTGTCCTGCTATGATACTGTGTGGGGGTTGTAAAGTGCTGCTGTAACATCATTTACTGCTAGAATGGCTGGTTCTCTTATCATAGTCATGTAATGCAATTCCACAACAACTGCTGGTAAAGTTCCACAGAACAGGTTTTGTATTATGGCATTCCTATTTTTTCCTTTACATTCACTCATTCTGATGCATGATATATCTATTTCAGCAACAACCTGCTGTATATCTACTGTGGCTTAGTGATACTTAATGCAGTGTGGTGTATCCGAGGTTCGAGACTGACAGTGGTGTTTTATTTTACTGCTGAGCAGAACAAGGGCACTCACATGTAGGGTGACTAAGGCACTTTTAAGCAGTTGTAAGCGGGTTTGCGTGGGTTTGCACGAAGCTTAGCAATGCTTAGCTAAGCGCACACAAGTGCACACTCGAGCAAATCCGCTAACTACTGCGTAAAAGTGCTTTCTCCTGCTAACCCTCGCGCGCATTTCTTTGAAAGAAAAGAAAATGGGGAGATAGGACAGTTGTGAAAAAGGGGCACAAAGAGGGAAAGACAGTAAGGAAAACAGCTCGGGATGTGCAGGACGGGTGTAGGGAAGGACCATAGCTGCCCATTTCTTTTACAGCAACAGCTGTGCATATGCAGTACTTTTGGAGGGAAATATGAAACCTTCCACCCCTGGGAGAGGGGTGAGGAAAACAAAGTATGTTGCACTGCCAATTGAATTACATTTTATATGTCCAGCAGACATGTGTGCAAAATGGGCAGCTATGTATGGGGCGTAATTTTTTTTGGAGCAGATTGCCCTTATTATTTATTTCTTTTCCCAGGTGAGATTGGAATGTGGGGTAGGGGATGTAGGTATATTTGGGGAGGTAGGTTGGGGAGGTAAACAGACAGGACAAACAAGATGCATACAGGGGCGGAATATGACACATGTGGTGGGTGAACACCATTGACAGGGAAGGATGTTTGGAAATCGCAAGCCCATGAGCCCACAGATGGCAACAGTGGAACTGAGATCCCCACCCATGGGCAGTCACCACTGCACCTTCACAGCCCAGAGGGTGGCTGTGCTGGGGGCTGCGTAGGAGGGGCAGGCTCACCCGTGAGTTGCACCACTTGTGCCTCAAGCTGGCATAGAGGATCAGCGACAGAACACTTGATCTCCCTACGCACCACAGCCCGGACCATTTGGAGGGTAATAGGTGGCCCTCCTCTGCCCACGCTTGCACGGGGGGGACGAGCCCCATCCCTTGCAGTGCTTCCACCCGAAGGTCGCACAGGGCCAACGGAGGAGGAGGTCCCAGGCTGGGCACCAGACCTGCTGGTGCCAGGTGCCATCGCCAGTTGAGGTGGGACAGGTGGGTCCACTGGTACCGGCCTTCCCATACGTTCTATGTTTAGGAGGATTTAATGAAAATATGGGTTAGTAACAGTCAACAGCATTCCCAATTGGTTATAACAGCATGCAGAAGTATTCCCATTAACCCAACACACCAGAGTTCCAACAGTTAAACAGCAAGCATGACACATGCATATATGGAATAACAGTGGACATTACAACAGCACGCAGGTTTAACTGATAGCAACAGGCCACCAATATTGTGGTATTTGAATAGGGCACATGCATCAAAATAAATGCAGATATTTATAAACCAATAGGACATATGTCCCAACAAATGTTTTGAGATTAGACATACCCATTGAGGTGTGGGATTGCATTTTTTTATGCACATACAGTAGGGTGGAAAATGATAGCTCCATTAACAACTTATATATCCTTCTAATTTACACTACATTCTGATTAACTGCAGTTGTATGTCCCCTACATGTATTATTACACTACCCAATTGTCCTTAAATTGTGAGATGGGTTTTGCTAGATCTTTATATACATGGGCTGTATCTGACATACAAACTGTCCAGGATGCAGATATTACTGCTACATATTTTGTGACTTGCTCAGACACACTACTGCTGAGATGGTACATTGAAGCTCTACTTTCCTATACTTATCTAGATATGTTTAGGTGAAATTATCAGTTATATGTTAACAGCTCCCTAAATTTCTGCCAGCACAATGACATTTCTGGGGAACACAATTTATAATAATACATTTATTATGCATTTATTAATAACATTTTTTAATATTTTGAAATTTATTGAACATTAGATTTTATGCATATAAAACCTATATACATAGATTTAGCTTACATATTTTTATATTTTTAAACATATATGTTTCTACATATTTTATAGTTTTTAAAGTTAAAAATTTCATCCCCATATTTGTGTAAAATAATATACATTAAATTATTAATCATGCATCAAATATCTATTTTCCAGTAAAATCCATGTCAAAAATATTATTATTAATAAATTGCCTGAAAATTTTGCAACTACTTGCAGATTACATTTTATATAATAGAATCCACCTTATAGACATTACAGGTAATAATATTTAATTATATGCCATAATGTCATAACTTGTCCACTATGTACCGTCCATTTAATAATCTAATTATTCAATAATTCAATAATTCATTTATTTAATAATTTAACTATTATTAATTTTATTTAACATTATAAGCTATGTAAATGTATATATAAATGTATGAAGAGTGCTAAATGTTGTTTGTTACTCCTGGAAGGTGGATGCACCGAAGCGCTAGAGAGAGTGAAATAAAAGTTTTGTATGTGCCTTGCTTTTGTTTGATCCATTGGGTATTGTTGTTGTACTTGACCCTACTCAATTTGGATTTGTCAGAGGGAGAGCATGGCTGTAAAACCTTCTGGACTTCTTTGAGACAGTCACCAAGGCCCTGGATGAGGGGAAATCTATGCATACAGCCTATTTAGACTTAGCTAAGGCATTTAACTCTAATCCCCACTCAGACATCATTGACAAACTTACCCAGCTAGGTATCAACCTTTATATCATTAGATGGGTCACTAACTGGCTCACTGATAGAACCCATATAGTAAAAATAGGGGAATCCACCTCCAATGGCAGACATGCAACCAGTGGTGTTCCACAGGAATCAGCCCGAGGGCCCTAGGGCCTCTACTGTTTGGAACCTATTTTTCTGAAGTGCAAGCAAAAACTAAAGGTCTTTGGCTGACAGAGATTGCTGGGAGCAGTCACAGAATCCTCCAAATGATGTCAACATCCTGCAAGAGGGTCTTACACAAACAAATGATTGGTGCCAAAGTCATGGCCTTAAACTAAATGCAAAAAATGTATTATCATCCCTTTAGGTAAGAGAGATGTTTCTGCTAACTACCACATCCATAGCAACACCTTAAGTATGCACTCAGTGGTGAGAGACCTGGGCGCACCAGTTGACAACAGCTTTACCTTTGACCGCCATGTCTCCACAATGGTAAGAAGGGCATTTTATATTACTCATCTCATAAGTAAGGGCAATGGCTCCAGAAAAAAAAAGAGTTATAACTTCCCTGTACTTTTCCCTCATCAGGCCAATAATTGAGTACAACAACCCTTTTGATATGTACCTTTCCAAGCACCTGCAGCAATTGGAGAGACCACAAAGGTTCCTCACAAGGAAAATTCAAGGTCTTCGGCATCTGTCCTATGTGAATAGTCTGAAATCACTGACACTTTATTCTGTTTCATACAGACTGCCCAGAGGCGATATCTGCCTTGCACACAAGGCAATCTCTGACCCTGTTTTATTGGAAATACTGCATCTCTGTAAGTCAAATGGTACACAGGTTGCTTGCTCTATGGACCTTAATCTGGTATGTGACATTAACAGAACCTGCTGGAGGTACAGATTTGTCTCCCAGAGGTCACCACACCTTTGGAACAGACTCCCACTTCATGTCAAACACAGCACCTCATTGGCCCTCTTTAAATGCAATCTAGATGATAGAATGGGTAACCATAAATTTACCCCAGGGGTTACACCAGTGGCCCTTTTGGACAGGGGCAATAGGTGATGATCATGGAAATAAGGGTAGAACTTGGCTAGGCTATGAAGGACCCTAGGGACATTAGCCTAGTAACTTCCTATGATCCTATGATCCTTTGAATAAAAATGAGAGGAAGGAGGGTCGGGTGCAGGCAGTAGAGATGGGATCTGAATGGCACCTGTTTTTTTTTTGCTCTTCACTTGAAGAGCTGGGGATAGAATGGATTTGTACTGTCTGCAGGAAGCCAACATACATTCCTGAAGCTTTGCAGAAATCCTTTTTTTCACTTGAAGAGCTGAAGGACTGGGGTGCTTATTCAACAGACCAGCACAGGGTGCTGATTAAGCCAGCTGTGCCTCTGAACTCATACACGTGTGCAGTCATTTTTCAGTTATTCATTCATTCTCTGATAACCACTTCAGGTCAAGGATTCAGTGATGAGGAATGAAGGTCAGTCCTAGAAATTTAGTAGTGTCAGGCACAGAAGCTAATTTGCTGTAGGATGTCATTCTGTAACAGGACTTACATGTATGTGCACCAAGGCACACACTCACATACACTTTTACACACACACACACACACACACACACACGTGCATGAGCAATGAAGAGGTACGCCAGTTCCACTTATTAGTGTTTTTACTCTGGATGTTATTGTTGTAGGGATATTTAGACAAAAAGAAGACAAAAAAATAATGTTTAGCTCTGAATTAAAAGATTTGTAGAGAAGGGACAGCATAAGTGTAAACAAAAAGGACATTTTTTTTCAGGATCTTACGTTTATTAAGCTTGGATTGTAGTTTTGTTAACTATGACATTTACAAGAGGAAATGTAAGTAAGTAAAAACTTATTTGCTTGTTGAAGTCATCATCCTAATGACTTGCAAAGAAAATGATGTAGATGCAATCTCTTTCCTCTACAATTCCATTGATAAGTTATGCATTGTGAGGATTAATGACTTGATGTTTTACAGCTTACAGAAAGTAAAATGACACCGTTGTCTTAATTCTAGTATAATTCCAAAAGATATAAAAAATAGATCAGGACTAAACCTGAGTTTCTAGAACAGTTTTGTAGATCCAGAAACCTTAAACACTAAGACACTGCTTCCCTACTATGTGCAAGTCAATTTCCAAGGGAATTTTAGCAGTGTGGTAACATTATATACTCATATATGAAGGCATTGATTGACATGGTACATCTGTGGAGTGCATAGGTAAGATACCCAGACTTGTAAAAAGTTAAGAGAACCATGTAACTGAAATGTAAAGATATGCAACACTTGAGCTCAAAAATGTTAAACTGTCACTTAATATGTATAATATTTTAACTCAAATCAGTACATTGTGAGTTTCTTTCATCATATTTTTTGCACAATAAAGCAGTAAGTAAAGGTACATTACTGAGCGTGATGTTCTTTAAAAGAGTTATTTGTAATGGTTCTGCCAGCTATTTAGTACTGAGAAAAGTATTAAAATTTCACAGCATGTTCAGGAAAACACAATTTTATGCAATCTCTGAAACTGATTTGCATGGCATTAACTGTTTAAAATATAAAACCTGCTAATAGAACTTGATAGAAAAAAATATATATTTATATTTCACAGAATGCGTTATCGCTATGAAAATCTTTCTCTTCAAATGAAAGGAACTGCTGACATGTGACCTCATCTTGCAAATGAGCACCTCAGTGGAACAAATCATGATATCCCCATACATTTCAACTAATGAAATTGTGGTATCACGCAATGATTTGTACATTCAAATTTAACAAGAGTTCCTCTTCAATTTTTCTAATTTTCTTCATAAAGTTTGACCTGTTTTAAGGATACATAAATTCTTAAATATGTGAACTAACATAATACCAAGATTCATTATAGTTAATTAGAGGGATTTACTGTCTGATGATATGCTGTTCTGAAAAAAAGAAAATGCTCCTCTTTCTGATGATCTACGATTATTTTAAATGGAAATTCAGCGATGTTTAATGTTCAGATGTTGAGAGCTACTATTGTTACAATTCTTGGTTTTTAATAACCCCAGAATAATTTTTATAGTCCAAGCTTCTCTGTGTAGAGTCTTACATAATATGAAAGTTTAATAGATATGAGGAGTTTCATTCTCATATTAAGGGTTTCATTCCCTTAACATCATTTTGCAGACTGTGCAACTCTGAGTATGTCTACCAACCAGGATGTTCTTCCTCATCAATTCTGAAGAGCACCATTTGTGAATAATATGTGCAATTTGAACCAAGAAGTTCTTCCTCATCAATTCTGAAGAGCACCATTTGTGAATAATATGTGCAATTTGAAAAAAGACAAATGCATCGTAGAGGCAATATGAAAATATTTGTTTTCACAAAGTATTGAACATATGTTCCTAAATATATCTTATTACACTATCTCAAGAAATTTACTTTTACTGTGTTATTTTATATCCAAGTCATTTATTTGCTGTTATCAAAGCCAGTCTTCAACATAATTCTAATGGATCTCTATGCAGTCCTTTTGCTCTTAGTCACTTACTCATAGATCTGCAAGCTCTTTTATTTGCGTTCCTCAGTCTCCATACAGAATAGTGAGCAGGAAAGCTCTTGTTGTTTTGCTGAGTAGAAAAATCCATCCCTTCATACATTCCACAGTGAAGGGTTATAGGTTCATAGTTAAATACTAGGCTAGTTGCCCTGTGGGCCATTTTAAGCCTAGCAAAGTTCCCTTTCAGAGGTAAGAATCAAACCATGTTCCTTATGTCTGAGAGGTAAACATCTTAACCATTATGCCAACTACCAACATGAAATGCTTGTAAATGGTCTGTTAAAAGAACTAAAGATCTTCATGCTTGGACCTAAACTGGAAAACAAGATATTACAGTTATTTCTAAGTTAGCTAAAATCCAAACATTCATCCTTTCCTGCTCTCTTCTGCAGATTAAACTATGCATTGTAATAATAGTCATAAATTTACATTGAAGGAGGAGATGTGGTTTTGGTCTAGTAGGGTCTATATCTCTTTATCTGGTTAATTTGCTTACCTCAGAAAGAATTAAATAATCTTTTGTGTGCCTTTTTCAGACATGGCTCAGTCGACTAAATAAAAAAAATGTATATATCTATATCTATATATATATCTATATATATATATATATATATATATATATATATATATATATCTACATGCACATACATGGATAGTTTAAGATTGTCAGGCAGATATCAAATTTTATGAAGTGAGACTATATTTGGCTATACAAAATAATCTCATCAGACATAAGGAAAACATGCAAGCTATACGAGAAAGTAACCAGAAGCCAGGAACTAAGGTACTACAGCAGTCATGCAGAAACCTTAAAGCCTGAATCATTGACCTGTTTCATGCAGGGCAGGGCCATTAAGAAAAGACATCACATGGTTTAGGAAGCTGATACCTTACTTTATACCTTTGTAACCACTGTCCTGTCTTTATTGGATGATATAATGTTTAGAAGACTCCTGTAGATTTTAGTTTCTGGTAGCATTTCCTCTCACTAGAAAGTTGACCTTATGAATACAAGTTTACAGCAGTAGGTAAACATTTTTATTAGCTCAGTGTTTGGTCCAAGATGCTAAAGCATATCTAGAAATACCTGTTATATGCTTATGACACATATTTCCATTGACGGAGGTCGGTGTAGAGAAGCTGCCATGACTAGTCCAGCACTGATATGAAAGTTACAATGAATAAGAATGATAACATTTTAATAAAGATA
The DNA here is from genome assembly GCF_019279795.1 of Protopterus annectens. Taxonomy (NCBI): domain Eukaryota; kingdom Metazoa; phylum Chordata; order Ceratodontiformes; family Protopteridae; genus Protopterus; species Protopterus annectens. The sequence goes on from NC_056733.1 coordinate 1,446,371,494, forward strand.
GGCAGTCACAAATTCTCCAAAATCCCAATGTGTGGCCTAAAAAAGAAAGGAATATGGTACAAAATATTTCTCAGCACCCAAGCTGCTGGACATGTGAGAAGAATAACAGAACTATGCCATTACAGTATTTATAGGAAAGTCATGTCTTAGCTTCTTGTCAGGTAAATGCTATCCCTTTTGGCTCGAATCCTGGGCACTATATGGGTGGTATGCATAGTCCTGCAGTCTGCATATGCAGAAGAACTGTGGGCAAAGAGCACTGATAACAGAGAATTGCAGAGCAGCACTGAAATGCTTACAACAGTTTTGTCTATCTTAAACATCTTAGAGTTGATTTGCTCTAGTGCGGTTATGTTCAGTGGAAGCCACATGAGTGAAAAGCCATGATCTTGTCCATATATCTTTTTATTTGGAAGTGTGTGCAAGCCTGCACATACTTAATTGTACATTTGATAGGAATTAGAGAAAAGTGGTGCTTGGCACAACTATTTAGCAGTAAACTCAAACAGTTTTAAGAATTTGTTTATTAAAAATAATTTGCATTTTATAAGATTGAAAATGGGGGGATAGGAAAGCTAAAATTGAGAGAAAAGACAAAGGACACACAGAATGAAGACATGAAGAGGGTTGTGATGGAGAAGATGAAGAGTAAGAGAAGTGGAGGAGTCCTATGTTTTTGCAAAGAAGAGATCCTTCATTTTTTCAAATGTTAATATATAAGAGGGAAGCTGGGAAAGGAATAAGGGAACAGGGTGTAGAAGAGATGGCTTCGAGAAGACTGAAGAAAGTGACAAAGCATAAAAGACAGGCAAGACAGGAACACTGTGGTGGGATGACATTAGTGTGGGACACAAGACATAGACATCAGGCAGATACAAAGGGGTGAAAATGACCAGGTTTGAAGCATAGGCCACAAACCAGTCTAGAGAACCCCAATCAACACCCTCTGTGATGGTCTTCAGAGGGCAACCCTGATGGTATAGGGTTGAAGGCTTCCAGTGGCTTGATGGACAGAACTGACTGGACTAGTGAGTCTTACACCTACTTCAGTAAGGTTTCTGTGGGATGTGGGCATCTCTCCAATGCATGGTTAACTGATGTCTCAACCAGATTACAAAGTTGATGGTATTGGTAGGTTTCTGGCCTGCTGTGCATTGGGAATGGAGGTTTCCAATGGCAAAACTATCAGCCTATCCTGTGAAGACATCCCTGCGTGGGCAGAGGGAGGTGGTAAACAATCTCTCACTTGGGAGGCATGTGGCTAGGCTGCCCCATTGAATCTCTGAAGTTGTGAAAAAAGAAACATAAAAGTGAGATAAGATCAGTAAATACAGAAAGAAAGAAGAAGAAGAAAAGATGTATATATATATATATATATATATATATATATATATATATATATATATATATATATATATATAAAGAGAGAGAGAGAGATGGAGACAAGAAGGACTCCTAAGTGCTTGAAAATGTAATATTTTTTTACTGAAATGAATAACCATTTATTTATTTACTTTTTAAACTGCTGCTAAGTGTTCTCTCACTATTGATAAAATACATATATTGATTACTGGTGTATTATTTTATGAATTACTAATTGCAATATCTATAGATGCTTTATTGATATGCATGTATAAATTATTTCCTATTAACTGTAACACCTTTGCGGAAATATGTTGATAGTTTTTTTGTTTTTCTTAAATTTATCAATTAGCCCTTTACAGAACAGTTCCTGCAGGAATTAATTTATTATCTGAATAATGATTTTCTTATGCTTTCTACTAACAAGCACCTTCTGTCAGGTAAGGAATCTTCCTTTTCACCTGATTTTGATTATACTCTTGCTCCCCCTCAACTCTGTAGATACAAAAACATAGGAAAAAAAATCTAAGTTGTTTACCCAGGTCACATGTGTGTAATTCATCAATGAAGGTGTTTTTTTTTTCTTACCTATTTGTAAACGTATTTATTTATTTACATTTGTTGACTGGGAGTGTCCGACTGGACGTAGGTCCATTTTCAGCGGAGGCCCGGGGAGAAAAGCTCCACAGTTAAAATATACAGACAGTAGCTAACATTGGATTTACATAGCAATTAACAATTTGATTAACATAGCAATTAACAATTACAAACATAGTTACAGATGAAGAACATAGTACATCAGTAGACAACTAGAATCTTTATCTGCAAAGTACATAACAGACATTAACAAATGTTACAATAAGAAGTTCCTTCTGTATAATAAGTAATAGGCGTATGAGCATCCAAGCTTGCTTTAATCAAGGTAGTTAGTGGGGTGGAAAGAAAGGTAGTGGGTGGATGGGGTGGGTGATATTAGAGTGGGAGTTGCAAGGGCATAGCCAGCATGTTTTTAGGTGTGCTTTTAGTAAAGTTTTGAAGTGGGTGCATGATGGTACAGAGGTAATTGTGGGTTGGAGGGAGTTCCATAATTTGGCTATGGCGCAAGAGAATAGAACTTCACCAGCAGAGTTATTGGCTTTAGTGAGCTGCAAGTGATTTTTGTTGCTGTATCTTAGTGGTCTGGTGGTGCAATAGGAATGGAGTAGATTCTGAAGAGATGGGACATTTAGTGGGTGGTTTACTAGTTTGTGGGCGAGTGTGAGTTGATACCATTGAAGGAGGTGAGGGAGTTCAAGCCAGCCCAGTTCAGCAAGTGAGAGACAGTGGTGACTATGGTAGGATGCCCCTGTGGCAAATTTGGCAATTTTGTTGTAGCAGGTCTCTAGCATGTTTAGATTGCATTGCCTTAGGTTGGTATATATTGGAGAGGCATAAAGTAGGGTTGAGATAAGGTGGGAATTTGCTACTGAAATCTTTGCTGCTTTGGTGAGAAGTTGCTTATTTCTGTATAATGCTCCTAGTTTTTTGTGGACTTTTTTATGGTCATGGAAAATTGAATGTCAAATTTTAGTTTATTGTCTACTTCTTGCAATTTCGTGTGTTTTGTTGGGTATATAGTGGTGTTGTCTTTTGCTGTGATGTTAAAGTGAGAGTTGTTTTGAGTATGTTTGGTGGGTTGGAAGATGAGTAGTTTAGTTTTGTTTGAGTTGAGTATTAAATGGGCATTGGATAACCAAGTTTCAACAGGGGAAAAGGCTTCCTGTATGACTTTTTGCAGTTTGGGTAGGGACTGGGCTGAGTGGATGATGTTTGAGTCATCTGCATATTGTATGAGTGTGCCATGTTTGGTGGCAGAGGCTAGATTATTGGTGAAAATAGAGAAGAGTAGGGGTCCAAGGATGGATCCTTGAGGAACCCTTATAGAGCCAGGTAGTTGGGGAGATATGTCATTCTGCCATACAATGGATTGTTGGTGGTCAGATAGGTAACTCTGAAACCAGTTGGTGACTGATTGAGAGAAGGATAGGTTATTGAGGACAGAGATGAGTTGTTTGTGTGGGATCATGTCAAATGCTTTAGATAGGTCTAGGAAAGTAGCTGAGAAGAGATAGCCATTGTTTTTATGCTGAAGGATAGTGTTAGTAAAGGAGAGTAAGGCAGTGGTGGTGCTATGGTTTGGTTGGAAACCATGCTGAGTATTGGAAAGGAGGTTGTTAGTAAGGACGTAGTCTGAGACCTGAGAGTGAATGCATCTCTCTAGTATTTTGGAGAGTGGAGAGATAATAGCTATGGGGCGGTAATTGGTTAGTTCTGTGGAGGGGCTGCCTTTGTGGAGGGGAATTATATGTGATACTTTCCATAGTGTGGGAATGTAACTTTCTGACAGAGATCATTTAATCAAGATGGATACTGGGTAAGCCAGAGCATCAGCTGCGATTTGTAGGTATTCACTTGGGAGGTTGTCTGCTGCTAATTTGGTGGGCTTAACTTTAGTTAAGAGCTTTTTTATGTTGGAGGTAGGTACAGGAGAAAAAGAGAAGGCAGTGGGGAGATTAATAGCTGAAGGTGTGGGTTGAAGGGGAGGGGGGTTGTGTTGTTTAGCTAGTGATAGTATGGTTTGTGTGACGTGTGTCTTGAATGAGGTAGCAATATTTTCGGAGGAGTGAGGGATGTTAGGAGGAGGGGTACTGACTTTACCTGGGTGGAGGATGGAGTTTATGGATGATTAGAATTGTTTGGGGCTGTGTTGGGAGGATTCTAGGGCAGACTAGTAGTATTGGAATCTATCCTGTTTTATTAGCTTTTTGACTCTGTTGTGTAGTTCTAGGAATTTCTGTCTAGTTGAGGGGATTTTGGTTTTGCACCAGTGCTCCCAGGCTTTATCCCTGTTTTTCATTTCTGACTTAGTGGTTTTCTGTAGCCATGGTGAGGTTTGTGCTTTGGTTCTGGAAAGTCTTATGGGGGCATGGTAATTAGGGATGCTCAGGAAGGTAGTATTAAAAAATTCTACTGCATTATCAAGACTGAGGTACTTTAGGGGATGCCAGTTACATTATTTGAGGGATAAGATGAATGTGAGTGGGTTAAAGTTTATTTTTTTACGTATTTGACGGTAGATGACAGGTTTAGCTTGGTATAGGTATTTTTGAGTAGGAATGTTGGGGAGTGATCACTGAGGCTATCTGATAAGCAGCCTGTTATATATGACTGGGGGCTCTTACTGACTAGTATCCAGTTCAGGGTAGTGTGCTTGTTGGAGTTTTTATTTTTCCTGGTTGGTGACTGGACTAGTTGGGTGAAGCCATGAAGGTTTACATGATGAGTTGGATGGTTGCCAGAGCAGGATTGCCAGTCAATATTGATATCACCTAAAATTATAGTTTCTTGTGGGAGATGGTGGGTCGACCAGCTGAGGAGGTTTTCTAGTGGAGGGATGTTTTGTCCAGGTGGGAAGGAGCATCCAATTATGTTGATGGTTTTGTTTTGGTTTATTTTGAGGTTGGTATATATTCTTTCTTCATTGCCTATTTGTGGAGCTGATGATTTTAAGATCTGGATGTTTAGATGCTGTTTAAATATTATAGCTATACTGCCTCTTTTCTTGTTTAGCAGGTCTACTCTTAGTATGCTGTAACCGGTAGGGAGGATTTGCTCACTGGTAATGTGAGGTTTTAGCCAGGTTTCTGTCAGGATGACTACATCTGGGGAGTACAAGTCTATGGTGGCATGGAGTTCATGGACTTTGTTGGATATACTTCTAATATTTAGGCTTAGTAGAAAGAAGTCACTTGGCTTTCTATTGGCTGTGATATGGGAGAAATTGTGGTTTCTAGTCTGATTATGAGGATTGGGTTGGAGATGGTAGGGCCAGAGTTGGGGTGGATGTCTCCACTTAGGGCTAGTTTTGATATGCATGAGGTTATTAGTTTTCTCAGTTTTTGAATGTGTTTTTTTATTAGGGAAACTTTATGATTGTGCTGTGTGGGTAATAGGTATGGTGGGAGGGTTACTATTTTAAGTTGTAGGGATGCTTTATGTTTGAGTAATATAGTTGCTAGAATATGTGGGAGGTGCATAGGGATGGTTCTTGAGTTGGTGGGAGGGGAGCTGAGTGAGGATGAGACATGATTGGTGGTGTGAGTAGTATTACATTGGTAGTGGTTGAGTGGGAGAATGATGGAGTTTTAGTAGGATGTAAGTTATGCAAGGACAGTGCATGCAGTGAGCATAGGTATGGTATGCGTATACATGTTAGTTGAGGAGGAGTGATAGTAGTAGGAAGATGGAAGAGGTAGTGTTAGGTTTAGTGCCATGGTTGGCTATTGGAAATATGGGAGGGGTTTGTGAGTGTAATAAAGGTAGGACCACTGGGAGTGGGAGGGAATAGGGGACAGGGTGGGGAGCGAAGCAGGTAGAAAACCTGTTAGTTGCTCTTATGAGGGGGCTGGAAACCATCCGGTAACAAAGTAAACTGATAAAAGAACATATGATAGTGAATGTGGAGACTCAGGTAGGTACCCTGTATTTCCACAAACTATCAGTTAGCTGTGCCCCAGTTCAGGCAGTTTTAATAAGTTTTATGGCAGAGCCAAGCATGAGGTGCTCAAAAGGGTAGTTGTTTTAAAAATGGTGCCTGCCACAGGTAATATTTATTGGTTATTACAGGTTATATTTATATAATTTAAATGACTCCACATCATGCATGTGTAATATAAGGAAGCATTGCACTGTCTTTTGCAGAATGTGACTAGCAGCCTCTCTGCACTATTGAAAAGTTGTGGCAGACTTGACAATTCCCTGACAATCAACTCCAAAATGCAATGTTTTCTGACGAAGTCATTTTTTGATGAAAGCGTTAATAAAACTGTGTGTGCACGCTAATACAGTTGTGGTTCTTCACCAGCCTTTATTGACCTTTGGAGTTCTTGGATTTTCTCAATTCCCTGACAATGTTTAACTTTCCTAATTACGTATATGGCGTTTAACTTGAAGAAATAGCTATAGCCTATAATGAGCATTTCAGACTTGATGCATTCAGTGGCACGACAGTATCTGTTGATGGAAGGGGCTGATTACCCTCATATGTACTGAACTTAATGGCAGACTTAGGAGCTTGACAATTTTAGGAAGAATGGCAACAGTCCTGCAAGAGCTTCTAACTTTAAAAACAGTTTCAGCTGATCTCACAAAGATGAAGTATTCACATCAGTGTATACCTGTTCTTATGAGAATATTCAGAATCATTTATATATGTATGACTCATAATGAATTTGTACAGCATTGCAGGGTGCATTAATAGAATCTGAAGTACACGGTATGCAGGTTGAAGGTCATGCAATTGCTACTCATTCTTCACCCTACTCTAACTTGAATTCTGAGTTTCCAGTGGATTTGAAACATGCATATGCAATTGCACATATCACAGAAAATATGTGTGTGTTCCCTTCTATGTGTTTTTGCTTGCAAGACTGGCCACAGATATATAGCATAAAACATACACATTAAGAAAATAAATTTGCTGGTTTATATATCTATATCCATATCTATATCTATATCTGTATCTATTTATCTATCTCGGCATCTCTGTCTCCCTGTCTCTCTCTCTCTCTCAATATATATATATATATATATATATATATATATATATATATATATATATATATATATACATATATATATACATATATACATGTATACTACATATTATATACATACATGGGTTACCAGCAAGTTACAGGATAACAGCTTGCGAACCCATGAACTGTCAGGCACAGCTGATTAAAAATCAGTTGATAGAACATGAGGGCAGTTGCCCTGTGCAAGGTTGTGGATTAGATGCGATCTTGGAGTTGGTATATATAATTAGTAGTGGGTATGGGGAGCAGAGGGGTTTGTCCCCTGCAAAAAAGAAAAGTCTTTGTTGCGTTTGTTTTTTTTTCAGTAGGCTGCTGATCAACAAGTTGTGTTTGATCAGCTGCCTTTTGATGTAGTGATTTTTCAATGGATAGTCATACATCTTTACATATATCTAGCCAATATATATATATATATATATATATATATATATATATATATATATATATATATAGGTTTACTAGTGAAACCTTGAAACTGCATTCACTGATCGACCTCAACATCAAACCAAAATCTGTAAAACTGCAACAGTGAACAAGCAGCCAACTTGAAAGTGAATACATTGACTCCCGCAGTTCAATGTATTCGACATATCAGAAGGTGACATCAGTCACCTAAGCTATGCACCGTCATGTACTGTGATTTTCTAGAGTTAACGGCACATCAATATTACTATTTGCAGGGGGGCAAGCTCACTGCATGCCTCCTGTGGGGGCATATGCCCCCCATACCCCCTGTAAATTATGTATAACAACTCCGAGATTGCACAACAGTGACGAAATGGGTTAATTCCCTGTTCCTCACTGAACTTCAATCTCTACTCAAAATTCTGAACTCAAATACTCAGACTACACTTCCCATTCAATGTGGTGTAGTTGATGCATTTGGGTTCACAAAACTGCCCATTAGAAAACTGCAGTTTGCAAAAATGATTATAAACTGTGTATATATATATATATATATATATATATATATATATATATATATATATATATATATATATGTGTGTGTGTGTGTGTGTGTCTGTGTGTGTGTGTTTGACTATACATACACATACATATATTAAATAGTTGTATATAAAATAAAAAAAGAGTTCTTACTTTAGAACCCTGGCCTTCTCTATTGAATCTTAGAAACTCACCCTGCCATCTGGTCCTTCCTCTGCCTCTTCAGGTTGTCATAGTTGTCCTGCATTATTGCCTGGAGCAAGGGATCCCCATCAGGGATGACAGATGACCCCCAACCTCCGAACAGATAGTAATATTTTTTTTTTCCTTTTGGTAGCAGCATTTGCCTGATCCAGCTTCAGTAGGTATGACTCATGCAGGAGTTACAGAAGGATTTTAGTCTCCCTATCAGTTAAGCTTGAGACTTGACCATGGGCTTTAACATAAATCAGCCCTGTCAAGTCCAAGAACAACAGTGAAGTTTGTAAGCCTGAAGAGTGGATGACAGGATATAAACCACAACTTCTGAGGTGTGCCAGCACTCTGGCCCAAAGATAGATAATACGAGTGGATGTTATACCATTGTAAAGGCTTTGTTTAAAACAGGACTGGGGCACTCACTTACAGTTTTATTAATTTTTATAGTCCCATAGTTTTACTGGGTAGTTGAACAAAAAACATCTAGTGTTAAAGCAGGACACATATTGTTGATGGCTTCTTTTGTTTGTGGGGGTAGGTTCTGCTATAGTTCACTCTCTCTCTCTCTCTCTATATAAAGATTATATATATATATATATATATATATATATATATAAAAATTCATGTACATACATGTTTTTTTCCAAGCATAATAGGTTCATAGATAGACTAGCACTAACCGCGTTTGTAGGCCATTTTAAGCCTAGCCAATTACCCAATGTGAGGATCAAACCCTGCACCTCACGTGTGTAAGGTAAGTATCTTAACCATTATGCCAACCTCCCACCTTCACAGCTTTTATTAACATATAGTAACATAACCACTTTTGCAGCGCGATATCAATTGTTTTTTAAGAGGGCAGGGAGTGCTTGACTATATTTTGCACATATTCATACTGATTTCTGCAAGGAAGAAGTTATGACATTGTTTCAGTATTGGTTAGTAGCAGCAGAGACACATACAATTGAGATGTGCTTGGAAATTATGCACATAAACAAAGTAAACACACATCATGGCATCCAAATACATTTACAACAATGCAATAATAAGATGCACATCTGTGCAGCTGTGGGATTCACAGAGTTCAGCATGGCTGAGTCTCATTTGTATAAGAAGTTTCTAAGTCAGCCCCAGCATAGTCATACTGATCTCAGCATAGCATTTAAAACTGTTGAGTCATGCTCACCACTGACAGTCCAGGAAAAGTGCAATTTAACTAAAACAAATTAGTAAGACAAAGATAATACATTAGTTGCTGTAATTCAGAGTGATCTGTTGTCCAGAACCATTAATTTACTGGTAAGACATGCCAGTTAATAATATTTACAGGCTTATGAAAGGCAGGATTGGGAATTTGTAAGGTGCCATTTTTACTGTTTTGTTGCAAGGGTTAAGGGGTTTTCTGGTCACAATTTTCACTGTCAGTGGTCAGAGGAAAGGTGAACAGTAACCAAAAGGTGATTTGATATACACTAATCTACACAAAAAATGCACCAAGAGAATATTCATTTTTAACTATAAATTTAACAATTGTAGTACATGACCTGACAGAGAAATTACAAGCAATATTTCAATTATTACACTTCTCTCATGTTTGTCTACTCCACTAAATGAAATAGTATGAGTCTAGGGTGTCATTTGAGAGGCCAATATTTGCTTACAGTTTACAAACTGAGAAACTACTTAAGTGCAAAAATTGTATCAGAAAATATTACTAGTGTAGGGGGTCATGTGTAGGAGACAGATTTAATTTACCCAGTGTTCCTCTGCAGGTTAGAAAATGCTGCAGCAGCAGAGTACAAGACATCAGAGAGACAGCTTTAGTGTAGAGGAAAACCGCATCCTCATGGATGTTCTGAGGTCACATGAAGTCACATGAGACATGGCAGAAACGCAGTCACAAGGCAGAAACGAACTCGACCACAACACAACACTGATCAAGACACACATAAATCTCCTAAACAGTGTGTCACTCAACCAAAGCCCCTAAGGTAAAACTGCATGCCCAACACACTAGTCATAGGTGACTCGATAGTGACACACTGATGTCCCACTCACTAGGTTGAATAAGGAGAAAGTAACAGTCAGCTGCCTGTCAGGTGCCAGGATCCGACACATAACACAAGCGCTCAGGTCACTCAACAACAGGTGCAAATATGACTCTGTCTTTGTACATGTGGGTGCGAATGACCTGACATGTACCTCCTTAGACTACATGAAAAGAGACATGGAGGAGCTCTCAGATTATGTAGCCCAGGCGGGTATGACCCTAGCCCTGAGCAGCATCACCCAGAATGATACCACAGTACAAGCAGAAAATTATTGATTTCAACAATTGGCTAAGGTTCTCGTGTCATTCTAAGGGTATCCAGTATCTGTCTTCCTGGGATGACATGATTGACAGACCTCAATGCTTTGCCAGAGATGGCCTGCATCTGTCAGCCCTGGGCTTCCGGATACTGGCCAATCCTCTTGCCACCCGAATAGTGCCTTTTTTAGATGGTGTTCCAAAGACCAAATTACCACCATAATAGATACAAACAAATGCATTCTGAGGGTCATGTTGCTCAATGTTAGAAGTCTAAATCTCAAAATGCACTCACTCGAAGCACTCCTTAAAATGGAGAACATCGACATTTGTACTGTAACAGAGACCTGGTTCAAGGCAGCAGAAAGCACCCCTGCAATACCAGGCTATAACTCATTCCACACCTTTTGGCCTGAGAACTTAGACTGAAGCTCCAAAGGAAGTGGTGTCTCCATATTCATAAAGGATGCACACACCTCCAGACTGGTAGCCCAGCATAATGCATCAGAGATACTTCAGGTGCAGCTAACATTGGGTAAGACAGCGATTCAGGTTGTAGCCTGCTATAGGTCCCCAACCATATCCCAAGACTCGCAATCCACATTCCTAAGCAACCTGGAGAATTTTAGGGTCCAGCTTAACACTCTCTTACTAGGCAACTTCAACTACCCCTCCTTTAACTGGGTAAACTACTCATGTACCAATACACTTGCCCAACATTCCCTGGAGTTTATTAATTCCAATGCCCTGGACCAGCTCGTTCTTACCCCCACTAGAGGTAGCAACATCCTTGACCTGGTCATTACTAACATGGGCGACCGTTGCTCTACACTAATAGTCAGCTCCTCCCTGGTTAGATCTGACCACAAACTAATCACCTTGGAAATCCACATCCCTCTCACTCTCCCCCACCCCCAGCAAATGTAACCACCATTAAAAGCTTCTCAAAAGCTAACTCTGGGATCCTGAAAACAGAGGTGGCTACCTTCATGGCACCCATGCAAACGGAGAATAGTTGCGTGACTGCAGAATCATACACCAATGCACTATACGAACACGTACACAAATGCATGTATCTCGCCATATCCAATAGAACCAAGACACTCTCCTCCAAAAAAAGGAAGCCAATCTGGTTGTCCCCTGCCATAAATAAACTCTACAACAGAAGGAGGAAACTTGTGCAATAAAGTGAAGTCCCAAGACTGGAAAAACTCCCTTATTTGCTTCAACAAAAAGTTGAGATCCCTCATCAAATCCTCTAAAGCTAGGTATGAAAACAGATAGTAAAGATAACCACAAGACCTTCTATAGTTATGTAAAGAATCTCCACAGCAATACCCAGATTTGCTCTGAGCCACTGAACAATGGTACCTCCTATACCGAGCCAGCAGATATTGCCAGTATACTGGCTGACACCCCCCCCAAAGGACAAATCACAATACCAGTAGATTGCCAGACACCCAGTATTACTGCTGCACAGGTTAAAACAGCACTGCCCAAGGCCAAGAATACAGCTTCTATGGGACCTAACAATATCCCTGGTTGTGTTCTACATTAACTATAGAGTGAACTTGCACCTCACCTGTGTGCTCTGTTCAATCACAGCCTCACCTCAGGCTTTGTCCCTACTGGCACACTGTTACAGTTATCCCTCTCCATAAAGGAGGAGTGTCCTCAGCCCCTGGGAACTATTGCCCCATTAGCCTGATGAGTCTAATATGCAAAGCTATGGAAGGCATCATCATGGACCTAATAAACAAGGATATAGGGACTCTCCAAACTCTGGATCACACACAGTTTGGTTTAGTGAAGGGTAGATCATGCCTGCTCAACTTGGTCGACTTCTTTGAGTCAGTCACCAAAGCTGTGGATGAAGGCAAGGTGGTTCATACAGCCTACTTTGATTTGGCCAAGGCTTTTGATACCATTCCCCACTCAGGAATCTTAGAAAAACTCACTAAGCTTGGCATCAACCCCTATATCACTAGGTCGATTGCAAACTGGCTCACAGATAGAACCCACAGTGTGAAAGTAGCTGACTCCAAGTCAAACTGCCAATTAGTCACGAGTGCTGTCCCACAGGGATCGGTCCTGTTTCCTCTCCTGCTTGATATCTACTTCTCTGAAGTCCAGGCCAACATGAAGGGACTCTGGCTGACAAAGTTCTCAGACGATTGCAAGTTGGGAGCTATTATTAACTCCCTAAGTGATGTTGACATCCTGCAGAATGGCCTCACTGTGACCAATGACTGGTGTCAGAATTATGGCCTTAATCTCAATGCCAAAAAATCTGCAGTCATCCCCTTTGGGAAAAACCCAGTTCCCATGAATTACCACATTGATGGTAGTCCACTGAATACAGAAGATGTTATAAGAGATCTGGGAACACAGGTTGACAGCAACCTATCTTTTGATCACCACATTGCCACTGTGGTCAGAAAGTCCTTCTATGTGGCACATCTCATTACTAAGGGTTTTGCATCCAGGAAGAAAAAGGTCATTGTCTCCCTCTACTCTTCCCTCATTAGGCCAATCATCAAGTACAATGCCCAATTTGGCATGTACCTCACTAGACACCTGCAACAACTGGAGAGGATGAAAAAGTACCTCACAAAGAGGAGCCTAGGCCTTAAACACTTGTCCTATATTGACAGACTCAAAAACTCCAACTATTCTCTGTCTCATATCACCTACTTAGAGGCAATGTCTGCTTGACTTACAAAGCCATGTCTGACCCAGCTCTGTTAGAAATGCTACATCTAAAGAAATCCAAATCCCTCCACACCACATGCTCCAGAGACCTTAACCTCTTTACCACAATTAACAGAACATGCTGGAGGGACAGGTTCATAACCCTGAGACTGCCCATGCTATGGAATAGACTTCCCATACATGTCATGCAGAGCACCTTGCTGACCCTCTTCAAGAGAAATCTTGATGAGTGGATGGGAAACAGAAAATTCACCCCAGGGATAACATCAGTGGTTCTACTCAACAGAGGCACTGGGAACTAAGATCGGGTGGCACTATGCCAGGGTAATCCTATGTCTAGGTTTGTAAAGGTCCCAGGGCCATTAGCCTAGTACACACCTATGAAGCTATAAACCTATGAACATGTCCCTTTGATAAGGTTTGCCAAAAGGAGGCATTGAGAACTAAGGAGTGAAATCAGGTGGTAGCTGGCGTCAATGGTGAGGGGTAGACCGTACATTGACACTGTATAGGAAAAGGGCAAATTACCTGATATAAGAAAATAAAAAAGAAGCTGCGGGTACACCACAACAATCGAAGCCAACCAGTCACTGTTGTAATGAAACTGCTTTTATTACAGAAAAAGTAAGCGCTTTCACATCTACAAGGGATGCTTCATCAGACTTTAACAAACACATTTCATTCAAACTGTTTAAATACAAGGCATGTGATTCACTCAACCAATAAAATCTCACATTCAATAAAATCACATAATCAATTACCATGGTATCATTCACCAGTACAAATCAATAGACATTTATAAATATAAAACACACATTTTTAAGTAAAAATGTATATATATATATATATATATATATATATATATATATATATATATATATATAAAACCACAGTCAAAATTATTCATACATTCATATATGTGTAACCATTATCTAAAAATGCACTTGTGCCAATAAAATAAACATACAAGGACATAATAATAGCATCCTCTAATCTCATGGTGGTATATATAAGTTCCAAAACCATAAATTCAAAACTGTGTGTGGTACCATGCGTCAAAACATGTCTAGCTAGAGCATTATTCTTGTTCTCCCTGTTAATGGCATATACATGCTCCATAATCCTTTCCCTAGTAGATGGGAAAGTGCTTACTTTTTCTTTAATAAAAGCAGTTTCATTACAACAGTGACTGGTTGGCTTTGATTGTTGTGGAGTAACTGCAGCTTCTTTTTTCTTTTATTGTACATTTTGGCTTGGATACAGCAGGTACCTTACCCCCAGAGGATTTTCTTGGTTTACATTTTCGTCTTGTTTGACTCCTCGAAGGGACATGACAGAAGGAACCAGACAACAATTCATCAATGATGGTGATAGTAATTAACTTGGTATTACCTCATTTATAAAACTTGTTGCGATGAATAATAATAAATGGATTATTAGACTGCAAGCAGACTCAGGACATGGCCTTAATGATAGGGTCAGTCTGAAACCCTTCCTTATTGATCGCCCTTTGACACACTAATGATTTTTGGAGGAGTCTTTGATAAGTAATAGTTTTGGCACTGGCCTTGTATGTTTATTTTATTGACACAAGTGCATTTTTAGATAATAGTTACACAAATATGAATGTTTGAATCATTTTGACTGTGGTTTATATATATATATATATATATATATATATATATATATATATATATATATATATATATATATATTTATTTATTTATTTTTTAATATATAAATTATAAAATAAATGTTAGCATTTCTACACATGGATATATGTATATATATATATATACATTTTTACTTAAAAATGTGTGTTTTATATTTATAAATGTCTATTGATTTGTACTGGTGAATGATACCATGGTAATTGATTATGTGATTTTATTGAATGTGAGATTTTATTGGTTGAGTGAATCACATGCTGTGTATTTAAACAGTTTGAATGAAATGTGTTTGTTAAAGTCTGATGAAGCATCCCTAGTAGATGTGAAAGCGCTTACTTTTTCTGTAATAAAAGCAGTTTCATTACAACAGTGACTGGTTGGCTTCGATTGTTGTGGAGTGCCTGCAGCTTCTTTTTTCTTTTATTGTACATTTTGGCTTGGATACAGCAGGTACCTTACCCCCAGAGGATTTTCTTGGTTTACATTTTCGTCTTGTTTGACACCTCGAAGGGACATGACAGAAGGAACCAGACAACAATTCATCAATGATGGTGATAGTAATGAACTTGGTAATACCTCATTTATAAAACTTGTTGCGATGAATAATAACCCTTTGTTAAAATTTTCCTATACTCAACTAGCTAATACAGCAGTGACTCACAAAGGGCAAAAGTTTGATATGACTGTATTACAGTTGATGTGGAGATTTGAAGATGTTATGTTAAAAATTAAGAATATACACTGGCAGAAACAACATATGGAAGCCTGCTTGTCTTTTAAGATCATTCCTAGAGGCCTCCGTATTTTAAAAATGCCCACTTTTAGTTCAACTTATCCAGAACTGCTAACTGACTGGCAAAAGCTTAATATAGAAACTAGCAACAATTATATGAGGCTATCCACACGATAAGGACCAACCACTGCTCACCAGAACATCAAAACCCGGCCAAAGGCGTACAGGAACCAAACCAAGGCATACAAAAACACAGGTTTATTGACAAAAATCCACACCACCGACTTATATGTGGCTACTGGTGAGGCAAAATACTTCTATTGAGGAAGAGCTTTATAAGCAAGTGCCATCTATTGAGCAGCAGTTAAATTCATCCCTTACACTTGAACAAAGATCTGATTTTTACAATGAACTCTCAGCTACAATTGCTTCAGTTGATAATAAATTGTTAGCCCAGAAAAAGAAGAAATTAGAGAGAGATTGCCTCGATTTTTCGCAAGGGAACGTGTTCTCTTGGCCAAGGGAGTCCACCCGACCGAGAAATGCAGTTGCCACTTCTACCATCGTGGAACATAGAAATGATTGTCACATTGATATGCCTCCTACTATGCTAAGTATTTCTAATGCGTTGGGAGCTATACAGGAAGAGGGAAGGCGGATTCAAGGAGATGAAGCACAAAGTGAGAGCGCAGCAGTCGCAATGGTGTTGCGAGTTACTAACAGTACTGATTTAGTATCCAGCGATACAGCTGCAGCCACTACACATGTTTTTGGCCCTGTAGTGAAGAAAAAGATCGTTACACAGTCAGATGCTGACACAGGGTCTGGTGAGCACACTGCTACTGATCTATCTTTCCCTTTATCTTACCAAGGACTGAAGCAGAAGATATGGAGCCCACAATACCAGGGAAAGAAACGCAAGCAATCAAATGAGTCAACAGAAGGTTACAAGAAACCACACAGGACAATCCAAACAAATTGGTAATTAATTTATCTTGTTATATTTTATCGGAAATTGAGTGTAAAGTTTTGAACAGAGGTTTATCCTTTGTACCTTCACAAGGTATGGACATTAGCAATTTGATTGTAGAACTCAAGAGTTTTACAAGAGGATTAGCATTAGATTTGTATTTTGAGAATGTTAATAATAATGATAGGATTTCTTCTTGTAGTTATAGGAAACCTACTATGTTTACTCCTGAGCTACGTCCCATCATTGAAGCATTTGAAAAAGATTGCATTAATGACTTTTTTGCTTTGTATACACGTCAAGATTTTAAGTCTGAATTCCACAATTTAACTCATGTGGAAGTATCAGCTTGGAAGTCATTACAGGAAAATTAAACTATAGTGATCTGCCCAGCGGATAAAGGAGGAGCAATTGTGTTACTTGATAGTGATTTTTACAAGAGTAAAATGCATGAAATGCTATCAGATGTTGATACGTATAAAGTTATACAGTTATTTGAGCTGAATAAAATCATTAATAATGTGCATGCTGAGTTGTATGACATGCTGATGTGCAATATTATAGAGAATGACCTCTATAAATATTGCTTGATTGAAAAAACGTCAATACCTGTAATTAGAGGCATTCCCAAAGTGCACAAAACTTTAATAAATCCTCCTCTTAGGCCTATTGTATCTGGGAAAGGATGGCTCACTGAGAGCATTTCGATTTATATTGAAAAACAACTGAGGCCTATTGTTAATTCTACACCTTCCATCTTAAAGGATACTAAGCAGTTTTTAGAGTCCCTATTGGATTCTGCCCTGGACATTAACATGTTTACTGATACAGACATTATGGTGACCTTAGACGTCCAGTCTTTGTTCACCAGTATACCTAATGATATAGGAATTGAATTTCTGAGACTATTTTTTGTTAAGTAAAGGGGGGACTACTAGTAAAGTGATGAGAATTACTATGTTAATGGGGGTGGTTTTGGAAAATAATGTGTTTCTTTATGATAACAAATATTATCTACAAACTTTGGGAGTGGCCATGGGCACGTCATGTGCTAATTCATATGCTAATTTGGTATTAGCTTACTGGGAATCTATGTATATATTGACACATGACTTTTACTCTAGGTTAATTAAATATTACAAACGGTTTGTAGATGATCTCTTTTTTGTGTGGAGTGGTGACTTAGCGATGTTAGAAGATTTTATAGTTTATATGAATAACACTACCACGTTCTTGAGGTTAACAGGTGAGAATTCATATGATCAGATAAACTTTTTAGTTGTTACCCTCACAAAAAATAATGGGAGATTAGATACGAATATCTATAGGAAACCTTGTAGGAGGAATGCATATCTACATCGTGATAGTATGCATCCACCGCATGTACATAAAAATATTGTTAAGAATCAAGCTACACGTTGCTCACGCTTGGTTAGTAATGATTCAGACTTTGAGGTAACACTAACACATTTACATCAGGATTTTACAGCTAGAGGCTACCACCATATGGACTTATTAGATCTACAAAAAATAGAAAGTAATGGTATGGCATCACCATATATTCAAGGCAATATGACAGAATTTGATGGACAGGAGAGGCCTCTTAAGAAGAGGAATAAGAGAATGGTTATTACTTACACCAACAAGAATAGAAGTATAACTGATGTTATTACGAAGAACTGGGGCATCCTGCAGTTAGATAATAGGTTAAAGACCCTAGTAGGTCCAGATCCTAGTTTCTGTTATAAGAATACTAGATCCCTAAAAAATATGCTCTGCTATGAGAGAAGTACACTTAATAAATCATTATCAATAAGAAAGGGTACATTTCCTTGTCGTAGCTGTAACCAATGCAATTTTATTAATAGCAGAGATGTTTTTATACATCCAGATTCTCATGTTTCTTACAGATTTAATCATTATGCTGACTGTAAGGCAAGGAATTTAGTCTATTTAGCTACCTGCAAAAAATGCAGTGTTTTTTATGTGGGTAAAACTAAGAGGACTCTCAGGGAAAGGATTAGGGAGAATTTATATGCCATTAACAGGGAGAATGAGAATAATGCTGTAGCTAGACATGTTTTGACGCATGGTACTACACACAGTTTTGAATTTATGGTTTTGGAACTTATATATACCACCATGAGATTAGGGGATGCTATCAGTTTCACTGAAAGGGAAGAAGGGAAACGGATTATTAGACTGCAAGGAGACTCAGGACATGGCCTTAATGATAGGGTCAGTCTGAAACCCTTCCTTATTGATCACCCTTTGACACACTAATGATTTTTGGAGGAGTCTTTGATAAGTAATAGTTTTGGCACTGGCCTTGTATGTTTATTTTATTGACACAAGTGCATTTTTAGATAATGGTTACACATATATGAATGTTTGAATCATTTTGACAGTGGTTTATATATATATATATATATATATATATATATATATATATATATATATATATATATATATATATATATATATATATATATGTATATATATATATATATATATATATATATATATATATATTTTTTTTTTTTTAATATATAAATTATAAAATAAATGTTAGCATTTCTACACATGGATGTATGCATATATATATATATATATATATATATATATATATATACATTTTTACTTAAAAATGTGTGTTTTATATTTATAAATGTCTATTGATTTGTACTGGTGAATGATACCATGGTAATTGATTATGTGATTTTATTGAATGTGAGATTTTATTGGTTGAGTGAATCACATGCTGTGTATTTAAACAGTTTGAATGAAATGTGTTTGTTAAAGTCTGATGATGCATCCCTAGTAGATGTGAAAGCGCTTACTTTTTCTGTAATAAAAGCAGTTTCATTACAACAGTGACTGGTTGGCTTCGATTGTTGTGGAGTGCCTGCAGCTTCTTTTTTCTTTTATTGCACATTTTGGCTTGGATACAGCAGGTGCCTTACCCCCAGAGGATTTTCTTGGATTACAAATTACCTGATATGATGTGCAAGGACAAAAGCTAGGCAGAATGTAATCGCCCACAGAAACACTGATAATGGCTCTTCCACTCTCCGACCTTTAACTCCAGATGTGGATTGTCTTCTTTCCATAATGGCTGAAAGGTTTGAAGGAAATGTAGATGCCACTGGAATCATCAGGGGGAGTATAAAAAACAGTAGCTTAAGCCTACTGCAGCAACCACAGTCGTGCAGTGTGCAAGGTTAGTTAATAGTTAATTTAAATATGTTATGCTGAGATCTACTGGTTATGACACCTGTGTACATACGGCCCTCATATGTTTTTTTTTTTTTTTGTAGCAGAAAGTGGATAATGTGTGCATGATACGTGTGGCCATCATTTCTTTCCGGATAAAGTATTTTACATGATCTTATTAACTTCATCATCACTTATTTCCTTGCAGAATTAGTATGACAAGCAGTCACTTACTGTGCTTCAGCACAGGAGGCAGATGTTGACAGCAGAATGGCTGTTGATAATGATGCCACAACTTTTACATTCAAGACACAGTCTGAGGAGAGAGGCGATGAGTTTGAGAATGGGCAACCTCCAGATTGGTACCTGATTGGAGAATGAATATTCTCCAGTAGGGTGCTAAGCTACAAGTAATGCCTGCTGAAAAATGAGTCTGCTGCTTCACAGCAGTATATCAGGCTGCCATAGAGCCCAGACTGAAAGTAACTAATGGTCGCCATTATTTTACACTCACTAAGTAGCACTTTTTTTCTGTTTAGCGAATGTAAAATATATATACAAAATAGAAAATTAAAAAAAAAATGTGTGTTTATGTCTGTGTGAGTGTATGTCTGCATGTGAGTAAGATCGATTGAGAAGTTATTTCACACTCACAAAGCAATGCTTTTGTTGTTAGTGAGTGTAAAAACTAAATGGTTGTGTGTGTGTGTGTGTGTGTGTGTGTGTGTGTGCGTGTGTGTGTGTGTGTGTGTGTGTGTGTGTGTGTGTGTGTGTGTGTGTGTGTGTGTGTGTGTGTGTGTGTGCACTCGTGCGGGTGCCCTCTTGTGTGTGTTTGTGTGTGCATCTATGTTTCTGTCTCTGTGTGAGCATATACATGCTTGTGTGAGTGAAAGCGAGGTGTGTGTGTGTGTGTGTGTGTGTGTGTGTGTGTGTGTGTGTGTGTGTGTGTGTGTGTGTGTGTGAGAATGAAGACTGAAAGCAATCGAGCACTGGCAGCAGCATTTATTAAAAGGCTTGTGTGCATTTCGACCTCTTAGTTCAAGATATCTGGAAAAAGCCTAAAATAAAAGGGGAACAAAGACTCAGAATAGGAACATATTTTAAATATTGCTGTTATAAATTATTTGAATAATATGATTTGTGTTAGTATTAACATACATTTTCTGAAGCCCAAGTGTGTGTGTGTGTGTGTGTGTGTGTGTGTGTGTGTGTGTGTGTGTGTGTATGTGTGTGAGAGAGAGGGAGTATGAGAGAGTGAGATCGATCAGTGGCAGAAGCAGATAAAAGGTTTGCATACCTCTCAACTACTTAACTCAAGATGTCTGGATAAAGCCTGAAATAAACAGGGAAACAAAGGCTCAAAAATAGCAACAGATTTTAAGCATTGTTCTTATAAATTACAAAGTAGCTTACATAACAGCATTTGTGTTAGCATGAATTTTCTGAAATAAATAGTCTGAAAGTCAAATTTATGTCATTAATTAGTGACTTGAGTCCCAATGACTAGCAGCAAACCACACATTTTAGGAGTAAGGGGCCAACAAAATAAAATAAATATCTGGATATTTTTAAATGTTATATTTTAGATGCAAAATGCTTCCTCCAATAGCATTTACAGTGCCATCTGGCCAATACACCTCTCACGTAAACAGCAGCCCTGCTCCTGCATTGGTAAATGTAGAAATTACATCTGAAAAAATTCATATCAGCAACATAACAAAAGGTATGCTTAATCTGGCATATTGAGCCTCACACTCTTTATGCCTTTAGCATTAACTATACAAATTGCAGGTGACAGTTAAATATGACAATGAAGCTATGCTGCCATGTATCTCAAAACGCTATGTACTAAAGCATTCAAATAATTTTCTAGAAAAGTAGCATTTAAAGATGGAGATAACACTGTCTGATGTACAGTGTCAGTTCCAGGTACCACACAGCATAACCCACAATTAATATTGCATTGATCAAGAATTATCTAAGTAATTCTTGTTGTTTCACTTTTACTAAGTGAATGTCATGTCCAATAGCTGTGAACTAGGTGCTGCCTTTTGCCTCTGCAGCCATATACCTTGCTCGAGCCTGCCGCATAGTGTTCCATGCTTTTCCCACCAGCTGACCACCAGCACCATCATTGCTGGTGTTAGGAACAATAGTAGGAGATGCATTGCTATCATGGGGCATTTGTACACCAGACTAGCACATGATCATGTTTGCGAAATGCTACTCAGTAAAAATCCTAAATGTAGTAAGAAAAATGATGAATACCTTTCCACTGCTAAAGTTGAACTGCCAAAAAGAAAAAAAAAATGTAAACCAACAGCAGACAAACAACCAAGGCTGGTGCAACAAAGTATCGTATGTCTGGATACAAAAGCTTAAGCAGACCAACGCTGTCCACAAAATGTATGCTGGAACTCCGTTAAAAGTAGATTTTAATTTCTCCAAAGTTAAAAATCAACACAGTAAAAAGTCCCTTTCTTTTACAAACAATAAGCACTTTCGAATAATCTTCATCAGATTGTTAAAAAACATGGGACTCCAATTATATTTATATAAAAGTTACTTAAACATCAGACCATTGATAGTTTTAGCTTCCGAACATTTGTTTCATTACACCCAATCACTTTTCATGCTCATCCATCATATTCAAAAGCTATTATAGCCAATAGTAAGATCCTATTGTCGACACACCTTCATGTTACCCAAAGGTAGAGCTCGTTTCCTTCATAATGGACTTCCAATATTAAAATTAGTTGAACATCAACCAATAGGAAGAACTAGCTTTCGATCATCTATACAATGAAATCCAATCACTTTTCATGTCCAAATTCAGAAGCTACTATAGCTTATGTGAGGATCTTGAGACTGACATTTGCCTTGGCTTCAGAGAAAGTTTCAGGGGAGTAACAAAACCAAGCTTGGTTACCATTCAGTCCGTATATTAACATTTCTTCAATTCTCTATGTCAGCTTTGCTTGCTTCCATGTACACATAATCAATAACTGGTTTTGTTTTATCTGATCCCGACACTTTATATTTTCATCACTCAAACTCAATGGTTAACATATTCAATACGGGGATCCTAGAGCCGACATACTGTAATGTCAGCTAGTAATCGGTCTCCTAGTCCCCAGGTTTGAATTCAAAGGAAAAGCACTCTCCTGGCCAGGTTGCCACTCGGTTCATGCAAAGATAATTATTTTTAATACTTTTTAATGCATTTAGTTGCATGAAAATCTCTGTGTCATATTTTCCTTGTAACAGTATGAGCATGTTTAGTGCTTGAAGTAACATCAAATCAAAAGTAGTCCTAACTTGGATTGTATCCAATCATTCTGCATGTTCAACCATTCTGCTCAAAGGGTACTATAGCGAATAAAAATGCTCTATGCCCGACACACATCCATGTCAGCCAATGGTAAATCTCCTTGCATTCAGAATTGGGATGGTATTAACCAAGTATGATTTCCGTTCGGCTTGTTTAATAATAATTCTCCTTATTTTCATATAATTTTCGATGTCAGCTTATCTTACATCTGTATGCACATCTTCAGTGATTGATTTTATTTTATTTGCCATCAAGCTTCATAGGTACAATGTTCAGTACGGGGATCCTATGACCGACATACTCTAATGTCAGCCAATAGTAGGTTTTCTTACCTCCTGACACTTTGCATATTCTTCCATCAAGCTCACCAGTTATTATATTCAATACAGGGGTTTCTATGCCCGGCATGCTCTGATGTCTGTCAATAATAGGTCTCCTTGTCTCCCGATTCGATTTCCAAGATGAAGACACTGTCCAAGACAGTTTGCCATTCGGCTCATATACTAATAATTCTTTTTATTAGGTTATGTTAAAATCTCGATGTCATGTTTACCTTGCATCAGTGTAAGTATTTATGATAATTTAATTGACTCTAAGTCAGGAAGTAGTCCTGACTTTCAATCGTAAGTTATAGCCAATCATTTTGTACTTTCAGCCATCCTGCTCAAGGAGTACTTTTTAACGATCTGATGAAGATTATTCGAAAGCGCTTATCATTTGTAAAAGAAAGGGACTTTTTACTGTGTTGATTTTTAACTTTGGAGAAATTAAAATCTACTTTTAACAGAGTTCCAGCATACATTTTGTGGACAGCGTTGGTGTGCTTAAGCTTTTGTATCCAGACATACGATACTTTGTTGCACCAGCCTTGGTTGTTCGTAAACCAACAGTAGACATTTTAAATGCAGTAAGAGGGTCATATATAAAGGCACTCCCAGACTTATCCAGAAAATAGAAATAGTCTATTAGCAGGCCAAATACTCATCTAATGGCAATATATATCTGGGACAGAATGGTGTTAAATCACTCCTCAGTAACTCCCCTAGGGCTAAGAACTGGGTGTCATTAGTTAAGGTTCAAGTGGGTAGATTGCCTTACATGCAATAGAATGAAGGGAAGGGACACATAATAACAGAAAGAGGGATTTACTATTAAGCAATACATTTTCTGCATTATAGATATAGAGACTATATATACTATCATCAGAAAAAGTTTACACCTACAAACAAGGTGACCGTGGCATATTCCACCATGCAGGAAAAGGCAGTACATTAAGCTTGTGTGCTGGATGTGAGAATCATGGGCACTGCCTGGATGTCTTGCCAATATGTTAGGGATGAGCCCCTGTTTATCACACAATACCTGGTAGCTGATGGCATGTTAGCTCTTTCTGTTTCAAGACCATTCACCTGTGGTCCACATAGGGCCATCATGGCAACGTGGGTGCAGTCTATCACTCCAATAATCTCAGGATAATATGGCATTCTACAGAAGGCATGCATGCTTCTGGCTCATTCTTGAGACAGCACAGGCAGATAAATATACTGATCTATATGTGTCAAAAGTATCTCAAGGAACTGCTGAAGTATCCCTGAGGCAGAAGCCTGTGAGATACATGCTCCAGTTTTAACTATTGTGAAGACTATACATACTCCAGTATCCACAGATATAGGAGGACAATGCCTACCTCCAGTCGTCAACTCTGGGCCCTGCAAACTCATTAAAACCCACACTATATCTCTGTCTAGTCTGGTCTAAATATATCCAAACTTTCTTGTTCAGCAAAGTTAAAAAGGCTCAGTCTTAGATGTTATCTGCACCCTCATGGCCGGGGGTTTGTGTGGCTAGTGCCTGTGGCTTGAGCATGGCTGAAGCAAGCAGCTCATAGAAAGAAATAGCCAAGAGAGCAGTGACAGTAAGTTTTTTTCATGGGATGCAAAGTAGATAGAAAGGCGTGACTTATGTGCATGGTGTTGATATGCATAAAAATGACCATGAAATGTACACAAGCAGGAAAGCTGCTTTGCTTTCAAGAAGACAGTCACAGAATTTTCAGACTATGCTCATTTACATATCGTTAATATAAGTTCATCCTAGCCATACTAAAGCTGCTGCATCTGAATGCATCTACTCTGTGAATCACTCCTGAGCTGTACTTAGGCTCAGTTAGCACAAAATTGTGCTATGCCTGAACACAATGACTATGAAAACCTCCCTTCTGTTAAACTAAAATTCAAAAAAAAAAAAAAAAACTTCAAGTAGCCCAACATGACCACACTTCTGAACTTTTGACAAACTATAAAAGAAAAATGACAAATCTCAGACCTAACACGTAAATTGTTTAGGTCCATTGCATGGATTGTTTTTTTATTTTGTATTAAACTAAAATAAAATAATCAATAAATGAAGTATGTTTCCTTGCATTTTCATTTATTCCCTAAGTTCTACAGTTCCATTCTTTAATTAATTATTTATATTTGCAGCATCATTATAAATGTGAATATTTGTTAATTCAAAACATCTGTTTTTACTGCATGACTTGTCAAGCCAAAACAAATGGAATTTATCTTTTCATATACAGGATTATTATATTATTTTTATAACTTTCTTAACTCTTCAGCACTGTAATACATCATTGATCATATTTATGTCAGGAAAAGATCTTCTAACTAGTTGTTATAGTATAAGATGAGTTTAAGTATATACAAATATAATTCTACAACATTTGCAGGTTTAGTTTTACTGTTTTAGCATAACTTTTACAAATTTAAATGTGCATATATCTTGCAGAATCCTTATTACATATAAAAGAATAAATGTCATACCCTTTTCAACACTTCTTAGCTGTTCTTCACACATAGCATTTTAGTCCTGGCTAAATTAGATTTGATACCAGATACCTCTGCAAAATGTTGATTATGAATCAGTGATGAGTAAGAACTTATCTTTTTTGCCTGTTAAAGAAAATGCAGCCATCTAGTAACAGTTTAATCTTAACAGAGCCTCGACATCTTCTCGTCCTTTGGTCCTTTGTCAATTTATAATGTTTGCCTTTCTTTCTTACTTTCTGTTGTTCTTCTTATCCTCCTCTCTAATATAGTACTTTTTAATTAAAGTTTAACCAGAAAACAGTGTGGCAATTATTGCACAGGATTTAGACTATGAACTGTTAACAAACAGTGTCCTACTAACTATGAAAATAGCATAACATTGAGACTTGAGACACTCTATGGAGACCTATGTGCAGTTACCAGTGAAGTGCCACTAAAGACATTAGGCCAAAAACAAGATATATGGTAAGTCATCTTGCTGGGAATCCTATGCTGCTCATAAGAAAGGAAAGTGTACAGAAGGTGTGTATTCCTCATAATGTTGAATAACAGTAAAAAGCAAGGGATGGCAGGGAATACCGTGATGTTCTTCTTAAAACGTTTTTTTCTATAAAACAACAGCTTAAAATAATCAGCTGTGCAAATGATGGGAAGGGGAGGAGGTGGAGTAGGCTAAAGGAAAAAAACAGATAATGGAAGAAAAATGGGAGAAGAGAAAAGAAAAGGCTGTTGGTCGGATTCATGAACTCCTACACTAGTGTTCACCATTCTGAGTAAATAGACAACATAAGCACAGCTCCTACTTTCTTCTTCCTAATTTTAGTTTTCCTACTGATTTTTTGAGACCTTAAATATAGAGAATTATTTATAAAGGTTACCACAATGTGTAGACTACATCTACATTTAGTCTAATTTTTCTGAGTGAATAGAAAGCACTGATGTTCTTTAATATAGATTGTGCACACTTAGCGTACACTTGATGTAGGCATTCATGAATCCATCTTTATGGCAGAGTCTCTCAGGTACTGGTTGCTGGGTGGAGAATTTTTTGTGAAAATTCTTTAATGAAAAAAAAAAGATTGCTTACCAACCTGAGCTGAAGTGGAAAACAAGCCATCCATGTACCACTGTGCAAGTTTGCCCTGTGCATCCTTCTTTTTTAACATAACATCGTCTGAGGTACTGAAATGGTCTTTGGCTTTATTTTTACTTGTTAGACTATACTTATTCAAAGATAAAGCCATGTCAGAACAAAAACTTTTAACATTTTAATTGGCTGAAAGTACATACCTATATAATAGAGACATGTAATTTGATTGTATGGATTTTTTCTGATGGTAGAATTCATTTTGCTTTATAACCTAATTTACCTTGTACTATATCTGCAGATGCATGCTTTCACATTTAGTTTAAATGAGTTTCCTACTAATTTCTCATAGTAAAGCAAAAACCTCAGCTCACATTTAGAAGAATAGCAACAATCACCGATTAGACCCGCGGTAGTGGTGCTGCGGTAACGTTGTCGCCTCACAGCAAGACGTTGTCGCGTTCGATTCTCAGCTAGAGCATCTTCTGTGTGGAGGCATGCGTGAATGGGCATGCCTTCGTTGAAGGTTGTGCATCAGGGCTGGTAACTCAGCACGTAAAAATCCACTACCAAACATTAGCTGACCGTAATTCCGCTGTGGTGACCCCTAACTGGGATAAGCCGAAAGACACAGCAACAACCGATTAGAATAGTACAGTTGCTCAAGTCCTACTAACGTGTAACAGTAGTTATTTGTAGAACACATCGACTTACTGGCATATGAGTAGTAGTGCCCTGCTACCCTATCTCTGGGCTCAGTGCTCCTCCTCCTAACTGTCTGTAGGTGTGATAGACCAATCACCTGAGAGTACAGGCACTGCCTTTCAGACTCATAGACAGGACCTTTTTAGTTTTCCAGGGCCCAGAAGGAAAACAAGATGAAAATGCAGGTTTGCAAACACCTACTTTTCCAAACAACCCCCCCACACACACACACACACGCACACACACACACACACACACACACACACACACACACACGCGTGCATGTGCACATACACAAAAACAAAAAAGAATGATGAGCATAACTCAATGTCAGCTCCAATTTCATAACTATGTACATCCAAAAAGGGGGATGGTGGGTGGGGCTGCCAGTCAGGCAGTGTTCTATGAACATCAACTGTTACAGGAACGTAGGACTTACCATAACTGTACTATGTTCAACAAACTCACTGCCTCACTGACATATGGGTAGATAACCAAACCTTATCTAACCTGGGAGGAGGAAGTATAAGAGTCCAGGAGCCCCTGGAGAACTGCCCTAGTGAAGCCTCCTCTGGATTTAGAGAAGTCATCCAGTTTGTAGTCCTTTGTAAAGGTATGGACTGCAGACTAAGTTGATGCCTCTAGAATACTTCTAGAGTCCACTCCTTATCAAAATGCAGGTGAAGAGGAAAAGGCCCTGGTAGAATGTGCCTTTACATTGCCTGTATTCATGTTGCCATGGTGAGTGTAACAAAAAGAATACTAGAGGACAACCAACATGCAATGGATTGCTTAGAGATAGGTTGACCCTTCTTTGCCCAGTATAGGAAATAAAATGCCTTTCAGTCTTCCTAAAGAGTTTTATTCTGTCAAGGCAGTACCTGAGCTACCAATGCACATCCAAGGTGTGGAAGTATCCTCTCTTCTTTATTTTTAGGTTTTGGGAAGAACTCAGGAAGGTTAATATAGTAATTGAGGGTGAATTCTGAGGCTACATTTGGCATGAAAGAAGAGTTAATGTGCAACACCACTCTATCCCTGTGGAAAATCAAGTAAGGCAGTTCCACCATGAGAGGGTGTAGCTCAGAGACTTGGCTTCCAGATGTCTGATCAATAAGCAGATCAATTTTCCATGTTAAGAACTTCATATCAACCTAAGTGACATGAATGTAGTTGCAATCCCAAGAAGGATGAATTTGCTTGCAAGGATGTCTCATATGAAATACTACTTTCATGAACTGTTTTGCCAAAAGAGAAGAAGAAAGAGGAGGAATCCATTGACAAACAAGCAGAAATGGCTGCTAAATTCACCTTAATGGATGAATAGAATAAGATATCCAGAAGTAGCCCACACAAATATTTGAAGACCTGAGGGATATTAACCTAAAGGAACCCTATGTTCTCATTTAGGCACCATTTGTTGACATAAAATTGCCTAGTAGCAGGCTTTCTGGCCTCATTTAACACTTGCTGCGCATTCTCATGAAACAAGTGCCAAAACAGAGTGATGATTGAATCATCCTGGCTGTTAATTGTAGAAGCTCCATAGTGGGGTGAATCACTACACCAGAAAACTGAAAGTGCAAACCAGAAGCAAATACTGTTGACCCTGGATGATGTCTGACCCTCGTGTCTTGCACATCTGTGGTGCTAACGCCGCACATGTCTAACCCTCGTGTCTTGCAGATCTGTGGTGCTAACACCACACCAGGGGAGCTGGAGGCAAAAGAAGGTTAATGGTCTGATAGCCTGCTTAAATCTACTGCATAGTCCATAGGCTGAAACATATTTCTTAATTTATTTCCACATTTTAGTTGCACAAGGAGTAGACGGTGCGTGACAGGCACATTGTATCTGTATCAATCAAGTAAGGGGATAAAAACTATCCAGCTCAATGCCAAATACTGGCTGCATGGTTATCCCCATAAAAGGATGGATAAATCCCACCATTCTACCTCTAAATAGCAATTTAAATATTATTCCTGTAGGGATACTATTCTGAACCTTGCACTAAGAAAATGACATTATTTTCAGTAACACAGTTCAAAGCACAAAATACATGTCATAAGATGTCCCCAATTTTAACAAATAAAGGCTAGTTTCAGCACCAAATGATTAAAAATAGCTTAAACAGTATTAGTTGAGAAATACATAAATTAATGAAAATTCCTGTCAGAAATGTTTAACCTATAAAATAGTGTCAAAATTCACAATTTAAATAAAAAACAATCATTTAAAATGCTGTAATCCTGCTAAATTATCTCAAATAATCATAACCCAGAAAAAAACTGCAGTATTAACAAATTTTCCTGTCAAAACATACAAGTGAAGCTTTTATTCAACAACATATGCCTTACTATGCTAGTCAAAGTAAGAACAGAAAGATACAAAATTTCTAATCAGGAAGAAAAAAAACAGGTAACTTGTCCATTACACCCACAGACAGGCAGTGGGAGGGGCTTTGAACTTTGCTAGACTGTCAGAGATAGGGTAGTAGGGCACTGATACCCATATACCAGTAAGGCAGTGTGTTTGCTGAAAATATGAATTACTGCACTGCAGTTCACCCTTTAAGGCAGATATTAAAATGATAACTTGCATAAACTGGGTGCAGTTGTTTTCTAGATGATTCTTAGTCAGTGCTCAGTGATAAGGTACTGGGATGTGCAATATGTTTTTCCTCACAATATGTTTTTCCTCCTCTGAATATGCCATTTAATCCATGATGACTAGAATCTGAATATTATACGACTACTCTCTGAGAATTAAGATAAAGACAAGCTTTACAGGGTAAAATGAAATGGCATAAGAGGAAAAAAAATGGATAGAAGGGTAAAGAAGGGTAGGGAATGAGACAGAGGAAACAGCACAGTTAAAGAGCGTTGTTGCTTTGACTGGAAAATTCTCCCTGAGGAGTCAGATGTGCGTGACATATGCATGTTTCTAAGAGTACCTTGCTACTCTGTAAAGTCAGTCACTGCCTGGTGTCTTACTCTCATGATAAATCGAAATGCTTATGTAAACTGAGGCAGTTGTTGAAATTAAGTTTTATGGCCAAAAGTAACCCCTTGAACAAGTGACATCTAAAAGCACTGGATATTGAGTTTGTTCTTAAATACTTTCCATAGCCTTGTTTCTAAGTAGAAGACAGTTAGACACTATTGCTCAAACTAACATAGTTTCTAAAAATTAAAGGAATTACAGATGATAGTGGAATATGAGAAAATCTACAGATTTACAGTATGAGGGTGTCAATTTCAAAAGTCTGCAGCAAAACAATCTGTTTTAAATCTTAATTATTATGAAGAGTTTGAACTGAGCTATGAGAGCAGCAGAGAAAAGGCATGATCTCATTCTTTGCTGGGAATCACTTCAGAGGGCCCAATGTTTAATCTCCTAATGGGCTAGATAAAATTGTGTTTGTTTAATCAGTTTCATTGCCTGGTTCATTTCCTGAGAGTTTCCAAACACTTGGCTTCCACACCTGAGATTTCTGAAAGTTTTGCTGTACATCTGTGACATCCATGGCAGATAACACCTTTTACCTGCTTAAATTGCACTTAATGATTTCTAACTGTACTAGCATTATATTTTTGCACTCTTTCCTGCACCCTTGCACTTCAATTCATTTTAAAAGTGCCTTTTAATTAGCAGTGTCAGTTTGCTGGTTTATATGCTTTATCGTCACTCCCTATCCTTGGTTTAGTTGGCTAATACATTTTTTTGCACTTTCTGCTTCTTTTGATGATGTTATTTAAGAATGATATGGACTGCACTCTTGTAGCTCTAGAGAGTAGCCCAATCACATTCTGACTGAGAATTAATTCAAACTGCCCTAAGTGCAATTTCCTCACTGTCTGCGGGAGCATTGTTTTTGTTAATCAGTTTCTCTGTTTGTATAATGTTGTTGAGTTTCTGTGAAGCTGCTTATCACACATTGGCAGTTAGCACTGCCCTGTGTAGATGCAAGCATTTAGAACTGAAAATTTCCCCATAAAACTATTCCTCAAAATTCACTAAGTCTTAGTTGTGCATAGAGCAATTACTTTGTGCTTTGAGGACTACCACCCCATGTGTTTAGTCTTAGATATAGTCTTAGATAGTCTTGATAGAAGTGTATACTCATACAGTACTCAGGTACCCAACTGTAGACCTCTCGTATACCATCCCCTAGTGATCATACAGTAAGGGTCTGGAGCTATGGATATACACTTTCCTACTATCTCCTCAGTACATTTGGTGTCTATGGCTGTCCTTAGGCAATGTAGCAATTGTCTCATGTTTACTGACAACCAACTAATTCTTAAACAAACTGATAAGGTATGTGAGCAGGGTTGCCAGATTTCCAGCCCCCCAGGTAGGGACAAAAAAAAAACAGAAGGTCTCTCACGGCAAGTGAAGACCAAAAAAAAAAAAAAAAGGTCTTTAATGCGGAACACAGTAAAGAACTGAGCTCGCTCAGTAGCTCTGCACTAAACATGGAGCTTCTCGTGTTTAATGCATTGCAGTTCCGCATTCAACACAAGTAGCTCCGTGTTTAGAGATTTTTGATTGGCCCGTATACCGGCATATGGGCCAATCAAAAATCGCTAAACACGGATCTTCTCGTGTTTAATGCGGAACACAAGAAGCTCCGTGTTTAGCAATTTTTGATTGCCCCGTATGCCAGGTTTATGGGACAATCAAAAAAAAAAAAAAAAAAAAAACAAAGCGGAGGCTGGCCGGGATTTAAACCAGCCAGCAGGGCGGGACTTGGGATCAGGCTGCTGATCTCGGGACAGTCCTGCCCAAATAGGGACGTCTAGCAACCCTGTATGTGAGCGATATACTCAAACCATGTCACTGGAAGCAAGGGTCTCATATAAAGCAGCCATAATACCAAACAGGTTCTCAGAAACACACATACTACTGCCAACAATCTTATTTGAACCAGACACATAGATACACATATGGTGAGGCTCTTAAAGATAATCTTCCTAAACCCAAAGGACTCCCAGGCACTGCACCCATAATAAATATCTGCAGCAATGTTAAAGGCACTCTACCAAAGCAACACCAGCCATGTCACAACAACCGCATCTCATTGCATCTCACCCTCTAAGGCCATAAGGCAAACATCTACATAATCCAATATTTTGGTCATAGGTGATGCTATTCTGAGACACACAGAAGCCCAACTCACTGAACTGATCATGTGACCCAGGCAGGTATGACCCTAGCCCTGAGTAGCATCTTGCCTTCACCCAGAATGATACCACAGTATAAGGACAAAATGATTGACTTCAACAATTGGCTAAGCTTCTGGTGTCATTCAAAGGGGATCCAGTATTTGTCTGCCTGGGAAGACATGATCAACAAATCACGATGCTTTGCCAGAGATGGTCTGCACCTGTCACCCCTGGGATTCAGGTTACTGGCTAAAGCTCTTGCCACCCCTATAGTGCCTTTTTTAGGCAAGGTTCAAACGATAAAACCACCACCGTAACAGATACAAGCATGCAAAATCTGAAGGTAATGCTAGAAGTCTAAACCTCAAAATGCACTCTCTCGAGGCACTCCTGAAAATGGAGAAAATCGATATCTGTGCAGTAACTAAGACCTGGTTCAAGGCTCCAGAGAGCACCCCTGCAATACCAGGCTACAATTCTTACCACACTTTTTGGCCACAAAACCAAGACCGAAACACTAATGGTGGAGGAGTGTCCATATTCACCAAGGATATTCACACCTCCAGGCTAGTTGCCCAACACAATGCATCTGAAATTCTCCAGGTGCAACTAACACTAGGTAAGACTGCAATCCAAATTGTAGCTTGCTATAGATCCCCCACCATGCCCCAAGATTCTCACTACACCTTTCTAAACATACTGGAAAATATTAAGATACATCCAAACACCCTAATACTGGGTGATTTCAACTACCCTGCCATTAATTGGGAAAACTACTCGGGTACCAACTCCTTTTCCCAACGGTTCTTGGAATTCATAAATTCCAATGCCCTGGATCAACTAATCCA
Source organism: Protopterus annectens (assembly GCF_019279795.1). NCBI lineage: Eukaryota > Metazoa > Chordata > Ceratodontiformes > Protopteridae > Protopterus > Protopterus annectens. The sequence continues at coordinate 1,446,405,211 of NC_056733.1, forward strand.
TTGTCCCACCAGGGGCTCCAATATCCTAGACCTGGTCATTACCAACATGGGAGATGGATGCTCCACACTAGTGGTCACCCCCTCATTGGTCAGGTCTGACCATAAGCAAATTACCTTTGACATCCACATCCCACCCCCACCTCCCAGTAAGGAAACCTCCTTAAAAAAACTTCTCCAAAGCCAACTTCATGCTACTCAAGTCAAAAGTGACAAGCTTCACAACACCCACGCAGACGGGATCTGGAAGTTCGACTGCATTATCCTACACTAAGGCACTTTACGAGTACATCCAATTGTGCATAAATCGTGCCATCCCAAATAAAACCAAGATGCTCTTATCCAAAAAAGGAAGCCAATCTGGTGGCCCCCTGCTATAAACAAACTATACAGCAGAAGGAAGAAACTGTTGCAGAAAAGAGGAAAATCCCAGGATGCAAAAAAACTCCCTCACCAGCCTCAGTAAGAAGCTGAGATCCCTCATAAAACCCTCAAAAGCTAGTTACGAAAATAAAATTGCCAAAGATTCCAAAGACAACCACAAGGCATTCTATAGTTATGTCAAGAATCTAAATGGCAAAGTTCAGATCTGCTCTGAGCTACAACAGAATGGCATTAAATATACTGATCCCAAGGATATTGCCAATATCCTGGCAGATCAATTTAGTGCCAACTTCACCCCCCTCTCACCCCCTAAAGGGCCCATCTCAATACCAAAAGATTGCCAAATTCTGATAATCACAGCCACACAGGTAGAAACTGCACTCTCCAAAGCTAAGAATACAGCATACATGGGACCAGATGACATCCCAGGCTGTGTACTACATGAACTACAAAATGAACTGGCATCTCATCTAAGTGTCATGTTTAATCATAGCCTCACCTCAGGCTTCGTGCCCAATGAGTGGCACACAGCTACAGTTATCCCGCTCCACAAGGGAGGATCTGTCTTGGAACTACCGTCCTATCAGTCTGACAAGCCTGATCTGCAAGGGCATGGAACGCATTATCACGGAACTTATAAACAAAGACATTGGCAACCTTCAAACACTGGACCCCACCCAGTTTGGGTTTGTGAAGGGCCGCTCTTGTCTCCTGAATCTGATTGACTTCTTCAAATCAGTCTCCAGAGCTGTGGACAAGGGTAAGACGGTCCACACAGCCTATCTGGACCTCGCCAAGGCCTTTGACACCATCCCCCACTCTGGAATCATAGATAAACTTACTAAGCTGGGCATAAATCCCTCCATCACTCGATGGGTTGCCAACTGGCTTACTGACAGAACCCAGACTGTAAAAGTAGCCGACTCCAATTCCAGCTCCAGACAAGTGACAAGTGGAGTACCTCAGGGTTCAGTCCTGGGACCACTCTTGCTTGGCATCTACTTCTCTGATGTACAGGCCAACACTAAGGGACTCTGGCAAACAAAGTTTGCAGATGACTGCAAACTGGGAGCTATTATTGAATCCCCAAATGATGTGGATATTTCACAAAAGGGCCTTACAGAAACAGATGCCTGGTGCCAGAGCCATAGGCTCAAGCTTAATACCAAGAAATGTATAGTTATCCCCTTTGGAAAAAAACATGTACCCATGAATTACCACATAGGTGGCAGGACACTAAACATCAAAAGTGTGATGTGAGACTTAGGGACACAGGTGGAAAGTGGTCTCACTTTCGATAACCACATCACCACAACAGTCAGGAAATCCTTCTATGTGGCACACCTCATCACTAAGGGCTTTTCATCCAGAAAAAAAAGAGGTCATTGTCCCACTGTACTCATCCCTCATTAGACCCATTGTAGAGTATAATGCCCCGTTTGGTATGTACCTTGCAAGACATCTGCAACAGCTGGAAAGGCCACAGAAATACCTCATGTTAGAAAAATATGTATTAATGCGTGTATTAGCAATATGCTTAGTGCATTCAACGCTTGAAAAGGGTTAACACATTTATTCGATTTCATACTGCATAAATCTGTACAAACTGCAGTTACTTTCTGACCTTGTACTGTTAGCTAAAATCATGCTTGTGCCTTGGAAATTTACTGAGAAGCAGGTGATTTCTGCTTGCGTTAGGAAAATAATGAACAGAACAATACTACTTGTATGAAACTTAGACAAGAAGTTCCACTACGCCATGAGAAAATACACAGCTGTAGAAGTTACAGATAATTAGTACAAAGCCTGCTTGAAAATATGAACTGCAATCAGCATTTGCTTGTATCTGTATTAGAAAAGTACCTTGAAATGTAACACTGTACAACAGATGCTTGTAAATGGATTAACGGTCACCAAGGCCAGGTTGTTTTTCTGAAAAGTTTCTCACAAATCTAGTCATGTCAGCAGAAAATCTGAAGTAACATCTGCTGTAGAACAATGCTAAAAGTTGTGCTTGATTACGTCAGCTTATAAGGCCATGTCTTGTAAAATAGTATAAGAATGAACATACTTCCTGTTAGTAGTTAGACAAATCCTTGTATTTGCATGTTTTTGTCTCCTTGCTGCAAGTAAATTAAAGTGCCTTAACTGAACCTTACGTGTATTGGTCTTTGAAGTTTTTTCCTTTGACAGATTGGTCCTTCTTACCGGAAACCTTCACTTCGCCTCGGATCAGACAGGCCAGGTGGCTTGAAACCGTACTGGGAAGAAACCACATCGGTTCTTCTTATTTGAAAAGTCCTCTGACTGAATTGTCGTACAAAAGAGGCCAGCCACTTTCTGATCTGTGACTGAAGGACGGGTTTACTCGAACCAGGTGATCAATCACGAAGGCTCAGGTAAGGTGAATCTACCTTCTTTTTCTGTTTTAGATCAGGGACTAGATTTGTATTTGTTCTGTTAAGACTTTATTTTTAAGTCAGGGACAGAAAGATTACTGTCTTGTCATAGATCAGGGAAACAGAGCAGGTAGGCAGTCATTCTGAAGAGACTATAAAAATATCCGTGGTACCACGTTAAAAATAAGGTGTTACGTAATGACTAAAAGGGTAGAACAAAATGGGTAATAATTGTACAAAAAGGTCCCAAAATCCGCCGTTAACCGAAGATGTGAAATACATGCAGTCACAGCGTGCTGATAATATTAAATACTACTCAAAATGAGTTAATAAGTATGAATTTGATGGTAAACTAGAAAAATCCTCACTTGTCAAACTTGTCAAACAGCTTAAAACCAATTCTAGAGGTCGGGTAAAAAAGCAACGTCAATTAGGAATTCCTCAGGCACACAGGTGGATTGAGGAAGTAAACCGAAGGGAATAAAAGAGTAATAATTCAAAAGCAATGTTTTAGATAAGGAGGAAAATAACTTAGTAATAGCGTCAGCCCCTCTGCCTCCTTTACCAGAATATGAGGCAAGTGAACAAATTAGTCCACCCCCACGATATCCTACTGTCACTGTGAGTAGAGACACTACAAAAGCGAAACCGTTTGTTAGAGATCCCGTCGAGACCAGGTCTCGAACACGGGCAGGAAACTCAAAAGGGGACATTGAGTTATATCAAATGGGTAGAAATTCACGATTTATGAGTGAAGAAGAAATATGCCCACTTATAGAAGTGCCTAATCCTCAGGCAGGGCAAGAAGGTCAGGACCCAACTATTCTAGTGTATAGACCCTGGACTCCGGAAGACATCCGGAAAGCCACTGAGGGAATTCCCCATCCAAAAGTTAATTTTAGAAAGTTCTTAGAAGATTTGCAAGGAATGAGTTATAATTTAAATGGAGAAGAGGTAGAAAAATTAGTCAGACAAATTGTGGGACCAGATTGGCACATGATTAGTGGCGACTGGAATCCCCGTGATATTGCGCTCAGGCCCCTCCCACATAGCAGCACAGAATTAGACAACAGAGTGAAAGGTCTTACAGACTGAATCTCTGAGAAATGGAAGCCTAGGGCAGACTGGACTTGCATTAATCAATGCATCCAACAGGAAGGGGAACTGTTGACTGATATTATGCCAGACTATTAGAATTTTTTAATAACCATTGTGGAATGCAGGTACCTGAAGATCAGACACACGATTCCCCATATGAGCAGCAGTTAAAGAATGCATTTTTGAAAGGCAGTATTGCACCTATAAGCAGCTTTATTACAAAATACATGGTAGATCATCGTACAAACAGGTTACAGTCATTGTTTGAATATGCTAGGCATGCTGAAAGGCATTTTAATAGCGAAAAGAAAAAGAAAGCCCAAGTATTTTCTGTAGAAGATGGAGCAGAAGTATATGTAGTACAGTCTGGGAAAAAGGGCAAGAAAAATGCCCAGGGAAACAAACAATCTGATCAACGATCAGAGGACTTTGAAGGTCGAAAGAAAAGGGGTGAATGTTTTAAATGCGGTAAGAAAGGACACTTGGCAAGGGATTGCAAGAAAAACAAGAAGGCAACCACAGAGGATAAGGAGGATGAGGACTGACTATATGGCAGTCAGGAATCACTAGAAGGGGATAGCGGAGAAAGGACAAATGAGTATGTGATAGAGGGAGTAGAGAATGTGACAGAAGAAATAGAGGAAGTGCAAGAAGTCACATATAGTGAAGAAAATGAAATATTGGATATGGCTTTATTGAGCTTAGAGCTCTATTTAGCAGACACGAAACCAGACGTTACACTCCCAAGGGAGGGAAGTCAGATTCTTGTGTGACTCAGGGGCATCACGGACCCTGGTATATCCCTCCAAACTGCCAGAGAATTCAGAGTCACCTGATTACATATTAGTGAAAGCAGCTAATGGACAGCTGTATCGGGAGCCCCTCTCCCATAATATTGTGATAACTGATCCTGTTTCAGGATTGACCCAGAAAAGCAAAATTGTTGTATCTGCAAAATGCCCAGTAAACCTCTTGGGCAGAGACGTTATGCAGTTATTTGGTATAGCAGTAGTTCTGACTATGCAGGGTATAGAAGCCCAGCGACAAATTGATACCTTTGCAGTGCAATCGGAGGGTGAAATGTCTTATTGGTACAGCCAGGACTTGGTTACGACTGGTCCAGGGGCGGTGACCGAAGAGTTGATGAATGTAGCCATCAGCAAGTTCCCCTCCCTTGACATTGATAAACAGCATTTGTTGTACTGTACTCTGTGTTATTGTAATACACCAGGACCTGATAAGGAATATGAGCAAGAATTGTTTAGAAATCGTGCAAACAGATTGGTATTACGTAATCTGTACTGGGACACAGAAGGGAACAGTGTAGCCAGCTGTTCATTGCCCTAGGAGTTTTTTGCACTTTATAAATCTAATCGATTACCACATGTTAGCTTAACTAAGGACAAGAATGTAAAATGGGTAGACTTAGGAGAAAAAGTCACGAGATGGGAAAAGCAGACATAGTTAGAACTGTCAGAACAGGGAATACAAGTGCAGAAGCTGAATTGGATAACTCAGACCCACCCAGCTGTACACTTGCAGTCTAGCAAGGACAGCTTATTGGCACTCCTATTGAAGGAGGAAGAGAATGCCTTACAGAATATACCAGAAAATCTCTGGTCAACAGAGAAATCAGATGTAGGACTTATTCATACAGCAGGACCAGTTACTATTACGCCAAAGTCAGCATTTAGACCACAAAAGAGACAGTATCCCTTAAGAAAAGATGCAGAGGTAGAAATCAAACCTATTATAGCAGATTTACTTAAGGAAGGGGTGCTGGTGGAATCTCGTGATTCACTATGTAACACACCCTTATTTCCTGTTAAGAAAGTGAATGGAGAGTGGCATATGGTCCAAGATTTACAAGCTGTAAATGATGCAGTAATACCAAGGGCACCTACGGTGCCAGACCCACACACCCTGTTGAATGATTTAAGACCTCAACAGAAATATTTTTTCTGTGGTAGATATCAGCAATGCGTTCTTTTCGATACCGATACACCCTGACAGCCAGCATTGGTTTGCATTCACATTTCAGGAGAAAAGGTATACATATACGTGACTACCACAGGGGTATTGTGAAAGTCCAACAATATTCTCACAAGAAATGGCAAGCAACTTGGTGGGATTTACCCCACCAAGAGGTAGTCAGATTTTGCTTTATGTTGACGATATCCTGCTGGCGTCCCTCACCCAGCAAGACTGTAAAGAAGATACCATAGCACTATTACAATTTTTAGCCACTAAAGGACATAAAGTAAACAAAAATAAACTGCAGCTTTGGAAAAAACAAGTTAAATACCTAGGATATGTAATATCTAAGGAAGGTAGGGCATTAGATGAGGACAGAAAAATAGCAATTTTGCAAGCACCAAAACCCACTACCAAGAAGGAAATGATGTCCTTCCCGGGTACGACTAATTTTTGTCAGAGTTGGATTCCAAACTATGCCTTGGAATCTGCACCATTGACTAACCTGATTTATAAAAAACCTATGGCAGCACAGGATTTATTACAATGGACACCAGAAGCAGAATCTGCTTTCTGCAAACTGAAACAGTTAATAGCGTCCTCATTCGTTTTGGGATTACCAAACTATCATAAACGTTTTTTCCAAACTGTAGATTGTAAGCAAGGTTATATGACATCAGTGTTAACACAGCAGCATGGGGACAAGCAACGCTCTATTGCTTATTATTCATCACAAGTGGACCCAGTGGCATGGTCTTTACCTCACTGTGTACAAGCAGTAGTTGCAGCTGCAATGGCAGTAAAGGCTTCGGCCTCAGTAGTGTTGTTCCACCCTCCCACACTGAGAGTGCCTCATGCAGTCGTGATTATTTTACTACAAGAAAAGGTAGCATATCTTTCCCCTGCTAGGCATCTTTCCTGTATGACTATATTGTTGAGCCAACCTCATATGAGAATTGAATGATGTATGACTTTGAACCCTTCTACCTTGCTCCCAACCCCTGCAGATGGCACACCACACAGCTGGCTGCAGGTGATTGAGCAAAAGACACTGCCTAGAAAAGATCTTGCGGATGTTCCCTTGGATGATGCCGAGATGACATACTACGTGGACGGCTCATGCAAAAGGGGTCCTGCAGGACAGAACCTAGTAGGATATGCAGTAGTTTCTGACACAGACATTATAGAAGCAAAATCTTTACCACACAGTTTATCTGCACAGGCAGCAGAATTGATCGCCTTAACACGGGCATGTAACTTAGCAAAGGACAAATGTGTAAACATTTTTACTGACAGCCAGTATGCTTTTTCTACTGTACGTGTTTTTGCGCAACAGTGGAAAAATCAAGGAATGATAACATCTACTGGCAAACCAATCAATCATGCACAGTTTATTTTAGATCTTTTAAAATCTATTCAGTTACCCCAGAAAGTAGCTATTTGTAAATGCACAGCTCATACCAAGCAACAGGACAGGATTTCAAAAGGTAATGTGAGAGCTGATACAGCTGCAAAGCAGGCAGCTTCAGAAGTATTTCTTTTGAATGAGAAACTACAGCCCTCTGAGATTTTAGACTTAGAAATGTTGAAGACAATGCAAACCCTTACTACACAAACTGAAAAACAAAGATGGGTAAAACGAGGAGCAACTCTCGAAAAGGGGCTGTACATCTCTAAAGAAGGGAAACCGATATTGCCGTCTAATTTGTTTAGATATGCAGCTTTGTTGAGCCATGGGCAGTGCCATGTCTCAACAGGGGGGATGGTACAGCTGGTGAACCAAGTATTCATGATGTACGGATTTACAAACTACTCTAAAAAATTTTTGTTCGTTATGCCACATCTGTAATAAACATCATCCACAGGGGCATTAAAGCCCAAGCAAGGGAGTTTCCCTACACCACCGTATCTGTTTCATACTATCTGTATGGATTTCATAGAGTTGAATAAATGTGAAAATAAGAAGTATTGTCTTGTCATTGTAGATATGTTTTCCAGATGGGTGGAAGCCTTTCCGACTAAAAATCCAGACGCTACGACTGTGGCCAAAGTGCTTGTTAAAGAAATCATCCCTAGATTCGGCATTCCGGAAAGGATCTACAGTGACAATGGCACACACTTTGTGAATCAGACCATACAGCAGTTAAGTAAACATTTTTGTATTTCTCTAAAGAATCATTGTGCGTATCACCTGCAATCAGCAGGGCTAGTAGAGAGGCATAATGGGATTTTAAAGAGTAAGCTAAGAAAATTAATGACAGAAACGCAGAGAAACTGGGTGTACTGTCTGCCCCTGGCACTGTTGAGCATGAGGACTGTTCCGAATGCAAAAGGATTGACTCCTTTTGAAAAGCTCTTTGGAAGGCCTTACTATATACCTCAGTGGAAATCTCTCATGCCCGCAGACCAGGAAGCTGACAGTACATTAGCAGAGTGTATGCGTAATTTGTTAAATTCTAAACATTTGTTGCAGTTAAATTCTGTTTCAGATAAAGAACAAACCAGACCATCAGAAGTGGCAGTGCCCCCTGGAGTGTGGATGTGGCTGAAGATAGTTAAGAAGAAAAGTTGGGCGTCTCCGAAGTGGGAAGGTCCATATCAAGTGCTTTTGTCAACACCCACTGCAGTCAAAATTGCGGAGCGTGCCTCCTGGATCCACTTGATGCACTGTAAATTAGTTAAAAACTTTGAACTGGACAAAAATCTTGTTATATGCCAAGAGCAAAAATGATAGAGTCCAGAAGAAACAGGAATGCAGAACAACCCTTTCCTCAGAAGTATTGCATAATCATCCTGCTAACTGTATTTCTGACAATAATCTTTTTGTTGTGGCCTTTTCTTTTCCCAGCCACGCAGACTGAACTGAATAAACATGAAGCGTTACTCATAAACTGGCATCCAAACTTTGACACTTACCAGGCAATTAAATATGTGTATGCTGAGACTTTCAATGTTTCGAATTGCTGGATTTGCACAGCTTTGCCGACAGCATACGGGGGGTTATTAATGACTACAGTCTCCCTAGGGGTCAATGAGACCTGGGAGAACTTGATTTATGATACCTCAACCATTACAGCACAAGATAAAATTGCATTGCACTTGTCTGTTCCACAAAAGGGAACTGTGTGTTTTTATAAAAATGATACTGTTCAGGTGGGTTGGAGCAATTGCAATGTGACTGTTCCTTATAAATGTTACACTAAAGGTAGCAATGTAGATCTTTATTGTAATACAAACTATGATTCATTTCTTGGATTGATGCACAAAACACTTGAGGTAAAACATAATTCTGTTCTTTATAAACAGCTATCTATAATTGATAGAAAGATGTTTCATGCAGGGCGAGTGTACATTCATAGCAAGGTTACTACTAAAGTAGAGGATTGTTATTTTGTGTGCGGCAGAAAGGCATACAAATAGTTACCTGAGAATTGGTCCGGCAGTTGTTTTTTGGGTTGCCTGGTTCCAGCCATACGACACACTGCAGTTTTGCCTCATGGGAAAATTCGAAATGTCCGAGAAGTTGTCAAGAAACCTGTAAATTCAGTGGGACAAATCGATGCACGTTGGACAGACCATCACTATCTAAGCAAAGGACTGACACACATGGACTTGAGTGATAGTGTTATATCGTGAGCAGGCATATTACCAGTATATGGAGCAGTGAAATCGATCTGGGAGCTGAGAAAACTGTCAAAACTTCTCAAAGTAATGAGCAACTCAACTTTTTCTGCTCTCGAATTGGTGACTGATGAACTGAATGCTATGAGAACTGTAGTGTTCCAAAACCGCATGGCTCTCGACTTCACCCTAGTGGTGAGAGGTGGTACGTGCGCTTTTATCCAAGAAGAATGCTGTTCATATATTCCTGACCATAAACACGAGATAGACAATCATCTTGAGGTAATTCAGCAAGTGTCGGCCATGACCAAACCAGGCCCAAACCCACTGACAGACTTTTTCCAGAAATGGTTTGGGGGGGTACCATCCTAATGAACATCCTGATTGCCATTTGTGTAGGTATGCTCCTACTGGGAGTATGTGTTTGTTGTGGTATCCCCTGCATGAAAAGACTGATTAAATACCTTATAGACATGTCAGTTTCTGAAAGCTTATATCAAAGTACTGAGTTTGAAGAACTGCTAAAAGACTAAAATGCTTTCATCCTGAGTGGAAGAGGTTAGGAGAAGAAAACAAACTGTTTATGCTTATCTTGAAAGTAGAATAAAAGTATTAATAGGGGGGAAATATTAGAAAAATATGTATTAATGTGTGTATTAGCAATATGCCTAGTGCATTCAGAGCTTGAAAAGGGTTAACACATTTATTCTATTTCATACTGCATAAATCTGTACAAACTGCAGTTGCTTTCCGACCTTGTACTGTTAGCTAAAATCATGCTTGTGCCTTGGAAATTTACTGAGAAGCAGGTGATTTCTGCTTGTGTTAGGAAAATAATGAATAGAACAATACTACTTGTATGAAACTTAGACAAGTAGTTCCGCTGCGCCATGAGAAAATACACAGCTGTAGAAGTTACAGATAATTAGTACAAAGCCTTCTTGAAAATATGAACTGCAATCAGCATTTGCTTGTATCTGTATTAGAAAAGTACCTTGAAAAGTAACACTGTACAATAGACGCTTGTAAACGGAGTAATGGTCACCAAGGACAGGTTGTTTTTCTGAAAAGTTTCTCATAAATCTAGTCATGTCAGCAGAAAATCTGAAGTAACATCTGCTGTAGAACAATGCTAAAAGTTGTGCTTGATTACATCAGCTTAGAAGGCCATGTCTTGTAAAATAGTATAAGAATGAACATACTTCCTGTTAGTAGTTAGACAAATCCTTGTATTTGCATGTTTTTGTCTCCTTGCTGCAAGTAAATTAAAGTGCCTTAACTGAACCTTACGTGTATTGGTCTTTGAAGTTTTTTCCTTTGACACCTCACTAAAAGAATCACAGGCCTAAAGCAGATGCCATATGCTGACCGTCTAAAACAACTCCAGCTATACTCTGTGGCATATTGTCTACTCAGAGGCGATCTCTGCTTAACATACAAGGCCATGTCAAACCTTGAGCTGTTGGACATGCTCCACTTAAAGAAATCCCAATCCCTCAGAGCCACACGCTCCAGGGATCTAAACCTTGTCACCACAATGAACAAAACATGCTGGAGGGATAGGTTCCTGACCCAGAGACTCCCCATACTCTGGAATAGACTGCCTGTATATGTCAAGCAGAGCGCCTCCTTGGCCCTCTTCAAAAGGAACTGTGATGATTGGATGGGAGATAGGAAATTCACCCTGGGGATCATGTCAGTCACCCTGCTAGACAGGGATCCAGAGAAGTAAATATTGTGGGAAGAAATATCCAGGGAATTGTTATGGCTAGGCTTGCATAGGCCCTAGGGCCGACAGCCTAGTACCAACCTATGAACCTATGAACCTATGATTAAAGACAGAGTCAAGGTCACTTGCTTGTCAGGGGCCTGAATCTGTTAGATTACACATACACTCAGGTTGTTGAACCATATGTACCAGTATGACTCAGTCATAGCCCATGTGGGTATAAATGACCTGAAATATATCTCTCTGGAATATAGCAAGAGAGAACATGATGGAGCTCTCAGACTTTGTTTCCAAGGCCGATATGAGCCGAGCATTGAGCAGCATTCTTCCTTCTCCAAGGATAATGCCACAATATAAACAGAAGATAACTGACTTTAACAATTAGCTTTCTTTTTGATTTTATTCTGGGGTACAATATTTGTCAGCCTGAGTGGATATAGTAGACGGAGCACACTGCTTTGCCAGGGATGGTTTGCATCAGTCCCAATTAGATGTTTGTATATTGGCTAAAACCTTGTTTTCCCCATAGTGCCTTTTTTAGGCATTGCCAGTGTAATAAACCTTCAGATGCAGAACAAATACATAAGAACATCTAAAGGGATTATAACTCAATGGAAGGAGCCTAAACAAGAAATTCCATGATGTGTGGACTCTCCTAACCCTAGAGAATGTTGACAATTTTGCAGTTACTGGGACTTGTTTTAAAGCTGTGCTGAGCAGCCTGACAGTGCACCGCTACAATGACTTTCACACCTTTAGACCACCTACTGTACAGGAAGGGATGAAAGGTGGCTATGTCTCAATTTACTTCAAAAACATACATATCTCAAGGCTAGTCAATCAGTAGGATGTGTTTGAGCTTCTCCATGTACAAATTATAATTGGCAAAATACCATAATATTTCCTTGCATGTATAGGTCCACCTCCATGACAAAAGAAATCCATAATGCTTTCTTAAATATACTGGAGACACTCCCCATTCAATCCAGTACCATATTCATGGATGAATTCCGCTATCCCATTATAGACCAGAAATCATACATGACCCCTGATATATTTGCTGAAAGATTTTTGGACTTTGTAAACACAAATACCCTTAGCTAGTTAGTCCTTACTCCCACTATTGGCTCAGACATCCTTGACCTGCTCCTCACAAACATGGGAGAATGTTGCACCATCCCTAGTATATCCCTAGTATATTGTCCTAACTTAGGTTATGTTGGATTATAAAGCTGTCACTTTTGAAATAAAAATAAAACCCATAACCCCATCTAACCCTGAATGTTTAGTAATAATTCCTACTAGTAAATGACAACTTAGAAAAATTCCAAGCTCCTTCAAACCTTGAGAACAATGCAGCCTATGAGTAATTTTTCATGGAACCCCTGTGTATTCATATTAGCAGCAACACAGACACAGTTGTATCTACCTGCAACAAGAGCAGGACTAGCTCAAAAAACAAACCACCCTGGTGGAATCCATACATCAGTACAAAACCTGAGGTAAAAATTGCCTTCCAGGCCAAGAACAATCACAAAGCTTTTGTAAGCTATGTCTGCAATCTCAAATACAATACACAACAATTTATTGAATTAATGGTAAATGGAATTACCTATACTGTGCCAGAATATATAGCTAATCTACTGGCCAACAAATTTAGCTACAATTTTACCCTGCCCCCCCCCCCCCCCAAGATACTCCTTAGGATGTACACACAATCATAACTCCTCCTGCTGTCACTAGGGAACAGGTCTTCAAGGGTCTCTCCAAGGCCAAGAACACTGCATGAGTCGACACCAGTAATATCCCAGAATGTCTCAATAACAGCATGAAAGTTGATCGATCTTGCACACTAAAATTGCTATTTAACCATGGTCTCCAAACAAGCTTTGTGCTGACCAAAAAGAGAACTGCAATGGCTATCTCTTTGCACAAGGGCAAGCCATCCATGGATCCTATGAATTATCAGCCCATAAGATCGACTAGTCTAATATGAAAAGCCATGGAAAGAATAATCAGTAATATGTTTTATGGCCAAATGGTTAATATGTTAAATGATGATATAAGAAACTTACAGACACAAGATCCAACTCAGTTTGGTTTCCTCAAGGGTAGGTCATGTCTACTCAAGTTGATAGACTTCTTCAAAATGGTCACCAAAGCAATGGATAAGGGCAATATGGTGCACACTGCCTACCTCAATCTGAACAAAGCATTCAAAACAATACCCAACTGAGGCATTGTAAGCATTCTCACTGAATTTAGTATTGACCCTTACACCACCCATTGGATAGTGAACTGGCTCACTTATAAGACACAAGAAAATATTACAGGGGAGCCTACCTCCACAAAAATGGCAGCCACTAGCAGAGTGCATCAGCATTCAGTGCTGGGGCCACTCCTGGTTGGCATCTACTTCTTCGAAGTCAAATCTAGCATCAAAGATATCTATGTGAAGAAGTTCCATATGACTGTGAATTAGTTGCAGTCATTGAATCCCATCAAGACACAAATACCCTGCAAGAAAGCCTAACACAGACCAATAACTGGTGCCAGATTCATGGTCTTAAACTCGGTGTCAAGAAGTGCATAATAGCATCTTTCAGTAAAAGAGCAACCACTGCAAGTTTCTACATTGATAATTCCTCTCAAAGATTTAACCTGTTAGCCAGGGACTTGGCCTGTGAGCATCATGTGTCTACAGAAGAAAGAAAATTATTTGATATTGTGGAACCTATAAGCAAGGGTATTGCATCCTGGTGCAAAGAGATTATCATTCTACTTTACTCTGCTTTCATAAGACATATCATTGAGTACAATACCTCATCAATATGTACCTGATCAGGCATAGGCAACAACTGCAGTGCCCACAGAAGTTTCTCACATAAAGAATACATTGTTTAGAAACAAGATCTTTGCAGACCACTTCAAAGCCTTGTGCTTATACCTTGTATCCTACAGGCTGCTGAGAATCGATCTATGCCTGGCCTACAAAGCATCCTTTGATCCAGCCTTAATGTATTTGTTGCACAAACAACTAATCCCAGGACCTAAACTTTGCCTGCAACATAAATAGGACATGTTGGGAGGACAGATATGTGTTTCAGAGGCTAACCCTTCTCTGGAGCAGGTTACCATACATGTGAAGCAAAGTTCTTCCATACACTTACTTAAGGGAAACTTCTTTCAGTGGATGGGGAATCATAAATTTACCCCAGGACTGGCACCTATGTCTCTATTAGAGAGAGGAAGCTTGTAAATGCTCAGCCATTCATAGCTAAGCTTACATGCCCCCAGAAAACCTAATAGACCAATACCTTTTTGATATTTCTGGGAAGCCTAGCTAATCTTAAAAAGGCCCTTTAAGGCTATTAGTGTTGTATTTGCATTTGATAAAGGCATAGCTTATATGCACTGAGAATAAATGCTAAGTAAATATATTTATTGACTCAAGGAAAGATATATCAGCATTTCAAAATATCTCAGATGCTTTCCATCCCTCCCTCATTCTCCTTCTATATTTCTAGAATCATTGCTGAAACCAATACTGTTGCTAGTGGTTAGACATTATAATGTTTCAATGTTTAAATGTGTAAACTCTGAGCCTTAGTTTAGGCCTTTAAAGAGTTGACTTTCTGTAAATCTAGGGTCAAATGCCCTTTCTTCTTTCGTCTAGTTCTTTCTTAAAGAACACCAAGGAATTTAAGCTTCTTAAACAGTGGTAGAGAATTCCACGATCTTCCAGCTTCAATATGAAAAGCTGTAGCAAGGAAGTTAGAATTTGGTAATGGAATCACTACTAATTTTTCTGTATTCCTAGAATTAAAGCATGGAGAGGAGAATGTAGCTCTATAGCCATCATTGTGATCACTTTTATTAATCAAAATTCAATCCCCTTAAAAGTCTGTTGTTGATTGCAAAAGGAGATAGATTTTTTAAAATCTTTCCCTGTAACACAGATGCTTCACAGAGTAAATTTGCTTTGTGAATCACCTTTGGATTCTTTCTAAACTGTTTATAGCTTTCTTATTGTAAATGCAAATGGCTACTCCATATTCCAAGATAGGTCTTATAATAGATTTGTAGATTTGGAGCAATACTGTAGTTTTCCTGCTATCAGTGCTCCATTGTATTGTTTTATTTCAGAGTAACACTTCTTAATGACATTAATAACATTATTCATGTGTGGATCAAAATAAAGCATCTTATCTATTAGCACTCCAAGGTCTCTCAAAGTCTCTGCCTACTCTAAAATGCGATCACCAATTTCATAAGCATAATAATTATTTGATTTACCAAGGTGTATTATTTTAGTTTTCTGGCAATAAATTCCATATTATTAAATGTATCCCAATGTATGAGTTTGATCCAACATATTCTATAGTTTAAATTGATCATTTACTGAATTTACTATAATTTGTATTTTCATGTCATCTGCAGACTTACTGTTAATAATGTCTTTTACCAGTGGACACCAGGACATACAAATAATAAGCAGTGTGGGACCATGTACAACTGCTTGAGGAACTCCTGACTTATTTTTGTAACTATCTGAATAACTATTGCCTATTCTAATTCTACTACATTTCTTCTTATGCCAGTTAGCTACACACCTGCATACAAATCCATTCACCTTGTATTTGGACAAAAGGCTCATAATTTCACTATGAGGGATGGTGCCAAATCAAGGTAAACTATGTGCATTGATAAGCCCTGGTCCTTAATTTCCCAGAGATATTGATATAAATTCAATAGGTTTGTGAGACCTCTGTACCCCCACAAGGGACTCAAATGTCCTAAACTTCCAACAAGGGAGGTCACTGCAGTACCCCCCCCCTGTGTGTTGCCCTCCCTGGTAAGGTCAGACCATAAATCTGTCTCATTTGAAGTAATGATCAGACGTTTATGCCCCCACAGGAGCAAAAAAAAAAAAAACTGAAAAATTTCTCCAAAGCAAACTACAACCTACTACAGCCTACTAGGCAATGATATAAAAAGTTTCAAACCCCCTGCCGACACAGCCAACAATAACTCCTATGCAGAGGAGTACACAAATGCACTGTATAATCATCTAAACAACTGCATAGACTCAGCTGTACCTGACTGGATCAAAACCAGATCCTCCCAAAAAAAACAGACCACCTGGTGGACCTCAAGTATAAATAGATTATATAACAAAAGGAAGAAACTGGTGTCTAAGAACAAGAGGTAAGTTACTCAGCAGAAGAAGAATACCCTCCACAGCTTGAACAAGCAAATCAGATATCTTGTAAAGTCCTCTAAAGCTGGTGATGAAGCTGAATTAGCATGCCTAGCTAAGGATAATCATAAAGCATTCTTTAGCTATGTCTGAAATATAAAAGGGAACACCAAACTATGTGCCGAACTTATAATGGATTGTACCGCTTATACTGAACCTGAGGAAATTGCCAACCTGCTTGCTGACAGGTTTGGTACAGACTTCACACCCCTGTCCCCACCAGCCATACCCCAAAGCATGCCTGACACCAGTCCTCTACCTTGTATCTCCAAAGAGCAGATCATATCCGTGCTCTACAAGGCCAAATACATGGCCTCTATGGGACCAGATAACATCCCAGGCTGCTTACTAAACAATCTAAAACAAGACCAACCAGAACCACTGGGCATTCTCTTTAAACACAGCCTGAGCATTGGTTTTGTGCCAGTAGAGTGGAAAGCAGCAACAGTATTTCCCTTGCACAAGGGGGGGGGAGGGTCCATCAACTGACCCTGGGAACTATAGACCCATTAGCCTGGCCAGTCTTATTTGCAAGGCCATGGAATGAATCTTAATGGTCTTTATTAACCAGGACATTGGCAACCTTCAAACTCTTGGCCCAAACCAGTTTGGTTTTGTCAAAGGTAGATCTTGTTTATTAAACCTGGTGGAGTTCTTTGAGAATGCCACCAAAGCCCTGGATGAAGGAAAGCAGTACAAGCCACCTGTCTTGACTTAGCCAAGGCATTTGACACATTTCCCCACTCAGGTATCATTGAGAAACTCTCCCAGCTGGGGATTAACCCATACATCACTAGATGGGTAGCCAATTGGCTCACTGACAGAATACCTACTGCCAAAGTTGGGGATTCCACCTCTACCAATAGACCAGTTACCAGTGGCATACAACAAGGATCTGTGCTGGGCCCTCTACTGTTTGGAATCTATTTCTTGAAAGTCCAGGTGAAAGTAGATGGCCTTTGGCTTACCAAGTTTGCTGATGATTGCAAACTGGGTGCAATCACTGAGTCCCCAAATGATGGTAACATATTACAAAAGGGGTTAACAAAGACAAATGATTGGTGCCAAAGCCACAGACTAAAACTAAACATAAAAAAGTGCATTATTATCCCCTTTTACAAATAGGATGTCCCTGCAAATTACAATATTAACAGAACCTCCCTAAGCTCAAACCCTAATGTGCATGGTTTGGGAATACAGGTTAATAGCAATCTAAACTTCAGTCACTATGTGTTCACAGTGGTAAGGAAAGCCTTCTATGTTGTGCATCTCATAAGTAAGGCTATCACATCCAAGACTAAGGATGTTATAACTCCTCTGTACTCGACCCTTATCACACCATTAGTAGAGTACAATGCTCCCTTTTGCATGTACCTCACCAGACACCTGCAACAGCTGGAGAGACCACAGAGCTTTCTCACCAAGAAAATTCAGGACGTCCAAAATATAACCTACATGGAAGACTGAAAGCCTGTTACTGTACAATGTATCCTACAGGCTGCTGAGAGATGACTTGTGCCTGGCCTACAAAGCAGTCTCTGACCCTGACCTTAAAGAAGTGCTGCACAGCCGCAAATCAAATGGGGCAAGAATCACTCACTCCAGGGATCTCAACTTGTGACATTAACAGAACATGCTGGAGAGACAGCTATATCTCCCAGAGATTGATGCTTCTCTGGAATAAACTCTCAATTCACGTGAAGCAGAGCTCCTCAATAACCCAAAGCAAGAGCAACCTGGACAATTGGATGGGAGACAATAAATTCAGGCTGGGAGTGGCACCTATGTCCCTCATGGACAGGGGTAGTCAATGCTGTTCATAGACTCACTCTGTGAATAATGACCATCTAACCAAGGTCAATTGGGGAACACAGATATAACACGGTTAGGCTTGTAAAGACCCTTAGGCCATTAGCTTAGTAACCTCCTATGAACCTATGAGAAATGTCTTTGCACATGGCTACTTTGTTACCTAACATTTCTATGACTGTATCCACAAAGTATTTGCCCAACTTATGGGTCTATAGTTGTCCAGAGAATTAGATCTCCCTCCTTTGAAATTGGTACAGCAATTGCCTCCCTCCATACTTCAGTGACTGACATATATATATATATATATATATATATATATATATATATATATATATATATATATATATATATATACATATATATATATATAGTAGGCATCCAGTTATACTATCAATATTTTCCAAAAAAGTATCGAATTATTCCATCTGGTTCTGCTGAAATTGTATGTTTTATTTTTCTTTTCACTCCTAATTCTTTTTTTTTTTTTTAAGATTGCAACAGCAGCACAGTTGCAACAGGGAGAAATAATAAGAATACACATTTTTTTCACCAGGTAGGCCCACTGGGCACATAATCCCTTTTCATGGGCACTCCAGAAACAATGTCTGGTTAAGACAAGCCTTCTTCAACATTTGTATGTGCGGTAAATGAGGGCTAAGTGAATCAAACTGTGTACATAGGAACTAGAGCTCACAGTCTTATCCTTTGTGCCAACTGGCATTCAAGACTGAAATACATATACTTTATCCACATTGATCTTTACAAACAACTGCTTAAATTTGTAGTTTGTCTATTGGTACTTTAATATGTTGTTTTGGGTATTAAAAGGTTAAATAAATTGTTATGACATCTGCATGGGTGTCATGTTACATGCTTGGTAAAATAATTCTGTAATAACTTCCCAAAAAATCTCCAGCAAAGAAATATAAAATGGAATTTGACAAAATTCCTTCTAAGTGCCCACCTGGATTGGAGGTCCAGTCAAAAAGCAAATAGGTCATCACCTGCAACAATACAAAATGCAGACTCAACATCAGCATGGTTTTTGGATATGTGGTTCTGCAAAACAGCAAAAAAGGGCTGTTAACAGGATCCATCTTAATTGATCTCTCCAAAGAATTCAACACAATAAACCATACACTCGTAAACAACTCCCTACTTGTAAACAGCATACATTCACAAGCATCCATTTAATTTAAAGACTTCCTCTCCAATTGACACTTTACAGTGAATTTTGGCAATGTAACCTCAGCAACAGCTCCCATTTCCAAAGAAAATTGTATTGCCCATCAAAAACAGTTGACCAGGGAACTGCACTTCCTGATATCAAAGTTCAACAGAAGACAAAGTATTCTATATCACCCTTCTAGGTTCATAGATAAGTACTAGGCTAGCTGCCTTTCTGGGCCATTTTTTTTTATTTCCCTCAAAGATGAGAATAAACCTGTACCCTATGTCTGTGCCAACCCTTAATTGTTTTATAGGGTTACTATAAGTAGATCTGATGCTTTATTACAAACCATACTAGTGTAAATAACCAATATTTTGGTTATAATCCAAATATAAATAAAAACATTCAGTAGTATTTAGTTATTAAGTTTCACAAAAGCATCACACGAAAGAACTTAACTACTGTCCAGTATATGGAAATAAGGTCTATGTCAAATCTATGAAATAAAATTGGTTGGCAGTTGGCATAGTGGTTAAGGTGCTTGCATTTTAAATACAAAGTACAGGGTTTGATTCCTATCTTTAAAGAAAATTAGATAGTTTTAAAACATATCCTACAAGAGTATCTAGCTCAACACTTACTTGTGAATCTATGGAATGTTGGCATGCAGCACTGCTTCTGGGAAGGGACCTTAATAAAGCTACATATGCAAATGAAGTGCATTTTGTTCCATGGCACACACATTTGAGAATAATAGAATTTATTGTGTTGTTGAGACCAAAATATATAGGATTATAACTGCTGATTAACCACACAAAAATGTCCATGTGACACTGATATTATGATTAGAAAGGCTTCTTTCACTGTGCCATGCCAACATTTACTTGCTGAACTTTCTTCTACTGGTCTCTTTCTATCTTACCTTAAATGTTTCCTTTCTGGAAGGCAGCAAGCAGTCAAATGGCAATAGGACCTCTCTTCCAGTTACCATAGGTGTCCCTTAGGGCTTTGTATTAAGACTTTTAGGGCTAATTTATGAATATATACAGTATACAATATAGGAAACAACAATGAAAAAAAAAAAGCTTTAGTGAAACATTTACAACTGTGCCAGAAGGGGATTTTCAAATTTTGCATACTGGAACAGATAAAAAAGTGTATAGGGAATTGATGCAGCAGGTAGCCCTATATTCTAATAAGGAACCAGGACTAATTTCTATAACACCAGTTTGGAAATGAAAAACTGCTAACTATGTATTCATATACATACATATGTCTATCTATATATATATATATATATATATATATATATATATATATATATATGTATATATATGTATATATATATATATATATATATATATATATATATATAATATGTACACACGCACACACACACACACACACACACACACACACACACACACACACACACACACACACACATATATATATATATATATATATATATATATATATTCACTTTATAATCCTGAAATACTGAAATATCGAATTTCAGTATCTCGAGCGAGACTATAAAGCTTAAAACTCATAAACCCAAAACCCCAAAACAGTGAAATTCAAATGTCAAAAAAACACTGCACCACACAAACACAAATACACATACCTCCGGACACTACAACAAACCAAAACAACACACATGAACACAACAAACCAAACACACACTCACACTTCCTATAAGCAGGGGAGCGCGCCCACTGCACCCCCACTACTTATATATACTAACTTTGAGGTCGAACTAAAAACTGAAAGACAGAAAACCAACCACCACACATTCTACACCCCCCCCTTGCACAAACACACATCACATACATACAAACACCACCACTCTCAACACTTACACACTCATGCTCTTACCTACCTACCCTAACCCACACCTAAAACTCCCCAATACACTCACATACATACAAACCCTCCCCAAAACCCTTAAAAAACATTACACTTATCTAATGCATCATCACTACCACGGGTTCAACATTTCTAGATTCGATATTCTGCAGTTTCGCGCAACTGCAGTTTCGACAATTTGGTCTCGAGATACTGAAATTCGACATTTCAGTATTGCAAGATTTCCCAAGTGAACCCATATAAATATATATATATATATATATATATATATATATATATATATATATAGAAAGTATTTATGTATTTTTATATATTGTACAATGTATCATGTATTTTAGTTTAGTGTATATGTCATTTCACACAGATTTTTAAATATGTGTGAATGTATCTTTAAGAAACACTAGGAGTTTAATTTGACATCAGTTAAGATAATTGTGTGTTTGTGTGTGTGTATATACATTGGAGGAATGTGGTTCAATTTTAGTTCTGATGAAGTCTTGATTAAGATCAGGATGAAAACATGTAACTGTTTGGTACAAATAAAGAATTTTGGAATACATTCCAGTGTCATTTTTTTTTCACATTTTTGGACCTACCATAGTGTTATATGGTCGTTTTATGTGGTTACCCATCACATGTTCTTGGTGGCATTTCTGTGATGAGAGTTTTTGGTCATTCGGTGAAGATTTCCCATTCCCACTTGGTGTACTGTTTTACTCTATATTAGTACCACTTCTGTTTAATATTTTTATAAACAAGCTTCATACTGCCATGCACCAAGCACACATAGTACAATATGCATATGATTTGTCTTTAATAGCATCCCCTATAATATCCAGACTACAAGAAATCACCTAAATTTCTTTTTCTTCAATCAAAACCTGGCTGAAAATTTCAAATCTACTCCTTAATCCCAATAAAACAATTTGGGGTGATGGTCTTCACCCAAAAACAATATCTGCATCAAAAACAATCAGCAAATAAAACTAAAATTGAGGTATTACCGCAGACTAAATTACTGGACATTGTAATAGATGGAAATCTTAAATTTGATCAACATAGTCTTCAAACAATTAAAAAGACACACCAGACACTTGGCTTCCTTTACAGGGCAAAACAGTACCTTACATAGCCAGCAAGTCTTCAGAACAGGCTACCAATTCATGTGAAACAGAGCACCTCTATGTTTATGTTCAAGAGGAACCTGGACGAGTGGATGGGGCACCATAAATTCTTACCAGGGACAGAGTCCACAGTCCTCCTGGACATGGGCAATCATCACTAAATGCAATCTTGGGTATTGGCTAGTATTTCTATGGTTTTATATTGGGATGGAATTGCTGGGCTTAAAATGATCTCTGGGGCGATAGGCTAGTAATCTCCTATGATACCTATGATCCTAAGAAAAAACATAGCCGCATCCTATTTGTTTCCAACCCTCTTATATGCCTCATCTATCCTTACAAACCCAAGCTCTACTCTAAAATCGAAACTAGACTCCTGTTACAACAAAGTAGCTAAATTTGCTACCAATACTTCACACCAAGCTCACCAAAGCCAAGCCTTAAAGCAGTTAAACTGGCTAAAGCTTAACAATTGTATAACATACTTTCAGCTAATGATTAACAAACTTCCAAGCTATACAGTCCAGGTCAAACAATACCTAGTCTTGGTCATTCTCATGTTCATCACCAGGTTGAGACCTCTAGTAAAAGCACAAACTTCTTATTGCTCATCACTAACATTTTGCCCTCCACTGCTTGGTTCATTACACCCCTAACATTTTTCCGTCTTCCAATGAATTAATACATCCCTTTTCACATCCCCAACAACACTTCCCCTCTTGCTCTTTTTCAAATTGCCCCCATCCACCGCTCTACCCCTCTCCTGCATCTCCTGTATATCTAAGTTATAAACCTTGTAGATACACCAGTTTGGAACAAGCAGCCTAAAGAGAAACAATCCCATGCCATGCTCTCTGTCCTACGTAATTACCGCTATCCTCCTATACAATTCTAATATCTTCCATCTTCTCCTACATAATTTATGACTTCTTGAACTCTTTACAAACTTATACAATACTAAAATCTCCATTCCTACATAATTTTATAACTAACTTGTTTATGTATCTTGAACTCCTTGCAAACCTTTCTTTACTGAAATGAAATAACACTAAACTTCTTTACAATATTGCTCCCCTTCTGCTGTATCAGTCCATTTACATTTGCAAGATTTTTCAGCTGGATTATCTGTAGAGACTTATAATTGTTGATGTAAGTACTTTGCTGTACATACCTTTCCTGTAATTACGTTTGTTGTTTCTTGAGAAATGTCTGAAATTCAACTGTTAATATAAATGTACTGTGGTGGAGCTTTTCTCCCTGGGTCTCCACTGAAAATGGGCTCTGCCCAGTTAGACTTTCCTGGTCAAGGAAGGACAATAAATAAGTAAGTAAATAAACACATAAATGCATAAATAAATCTCCAAACAAAAGTGATCAACTTTCAAGAGTGTGATCACCAAGTCTCGAAGTGACAATAAAACAGCAACCACCAAAACCTCACTGATTAACACTTAAAGCCTTTCTGCAGTGGGATTTTGCCAACATTTAGCCTATTCACCCATGCTAGTTGAATGCACTAACTCAATATCACTGAGCTCAATGATACAATACTCTCAGTTTTTAAAAAGAAATTCAGTTGTGATCCCACATTTGAGTGTTGATTACAAATGCCTCAAAATTAAGCCTTACTCCCATTCCAGCAGGTCAAAAACCTTAATAACCACTTGTGCTATATAAGGACTACCAAACTCAGGCATGGGCCACAGTCTCCAAGACAAAAAGAAATGCAGGCAATGTAGCTAGAAAAATAGTGTGTTCACTTCCCTCATCTATAATTATGATGATCTGAGGGCTTTTTAATGTTTGAGGACCATGGGTTTGAGATTCCTGCCATGGATGTGAACAGCAACTGAATAAAAATGTCAAAGATCGATTAAATAGATCATACACAATATATAGGTATAATGGGCAAAGCAACAGAGTGTGACAATTATACTTTGTTTGGCACCCAACACACACACACACACACACACACACACACACACACACACACACACACACACACACACACACACACACACACACATACTAGAGTTCCAGATAGTGTGAACTATAGCATTAGTGCATCCCTCAATTAAGTCACTAAGGAAATGTAACCATCTATGCAGTCATGGCAAATACAAGCTGAAACACTAGCTCCTTGACACGACTTCAGAGCAGGAAATCTATAGTAGTTTGCCAGCAAAAGCATGTAGATATTTAATATTCCTGCTGCTCACAGATAGTGTCTACCATCAGAGATTATAATTAGAGAAAAAAGTAAATAATTTTCTGAAAAGTTAATTGAAGAAAACAGAGACAGAAATAACATAAAGTGGGAGCATGAAGACATTTCAGATTAGCAGAATGAAATGTTGAAAACAATAAGAGTAGGCAAACTGGAAAATGCTTTGAAAACGATTAATGCAAATTCATCACCAAATGTAAATGGTTTGGATTGCAAATTTTAAGAAAATATGGGAGAAAATCAAAAAACAATTGTTAAAATATTAAATGAATGGACAGATCAAGATATTAAGGAAATACTTTTTGTGAAGGAGTTATGAGATTAATTTGGAAGAAGGAAGAAAAAAAAAGTTTAAAAAATTGAAGACCAATGTTATTGATGAATACTGATTACAAAATTCTAATCCAGATAATCCAAATTAGATTAGATTAGACAGGATTTCAGATAATAAATAGGAAGAAGGAATTTATGGAATTAAAAAAGAAATGTGAGTTAAATGTTAATAACAATAAAAGAAATATGCTATTAAGGAAAGAGGAAGAGATGTGAGATTATTAGGCACAGACAAAGAAAAAGCATATGACAATATTATAAGAAATCAGTTATGCGATATTTTAGAAAAATATAACACTGAAAGAAATATAATTAAATTAATTAAGATGGTATATGAAAATGTGGTGGCAAGTATTATAATAAATGAATGGTGATAGGGAAAATTAAGGTAGAAAGAGGAGTAAGACAAGGATGTCCATTAAGTAGTGTATAATTTGCCATGTATATGGATGTAGTCATAAAAAGACGTAATGTGCTTACCTTAATGTTCCATCTGTGTTGTCCATTTTCATTCTTCCTCAACTGTTGGGATTGGATCTGACCCTTAGATCCAATTCGGACTTTACTTTAGCTCGAGGCCACCAAAAAGCTCTCGAGCACCTCCATTACCCATAATGCACCTTCCCTTAACATATCTCAGATCTTGTTTGCTGTTTTACATAAATTAGAAAGAACTACTATAAAAATCCTAACAGAATAAGCTATATCCAGAGCTCAACATGAAGGATAGAGGTGTCCTTAAAATTTCTCATTCTTCCAGAAATCTACTGTAGAAAAGGTTGGGGTTTATGGGTGTGGAGTTGAAGAAGAATGAAAATGCACAGTGCAGATAGAATGTTATGGTAATTACATAACTTCTTTATCTGATGTCAATTTTCATTCTATCCTCAACTATTGGGACAGATTCCCCAGCTACCTAAAATCCTTAGTGGACTCTAAGGAAGGATATTCCTGAACACAGTTGAGCCAAAGGCTGTTCTTCCACTTGAGACCAGATCTAGTTTGTAATGAGTAATAAAGGTATGAGGATTGGCCCAAGTTGCTGCTGTACATTTGTCATCCATGGACTCCCTAGATAGGAACACTGAAGAAGTTACCATGGGCCTAGTTGAATGAGCTGTCAGGGGTTTTGGTGTGGATAAACCAAATTTGTTCTATATAAATGTTATGCAAACCATCAGCCATCTGCCTAAAGTTATGTTTGCAACTCATTTTCCCAATTTAGAATCTGCAAAGAACAGAAATAATTGATCTGTCTTTCTAATATCATTCACTCTATGTTAGTAAAAGCATAACTGTCTGTGAATATCCAATAAATGTAACATATATTCATCTTTGTTTGCAAATTTAGGAAAGAAGACTTTCAAATTAATGGACTGAGTAATATTAGATTCTGACACCACTTTAGGAAGGAAAGAAGCATTGGTAATTAATTTTTCTCTATCCTATTTATGGTTAAGTTTAGAGGTTAATTGAAGTTCTGAAATTCGCCTAGCACAGGTAATGGCCACTAGAAAGATAGTTGTCTAGGTCAGGAATTTAAGATCACATTTAGCTGCTGGTTTAAGTGGAGAATGAATTAGGGCCTGTAGTACCAAATTTAAATCCTATGGTGAAGTAGGATCTTTATACGGAGGTCTCAGCAGGAAGGTGCCTCTCAAAAAGGCTTTACAAAGTTTAGATGAAACCAAGGGAAAATTCTCAAATCCAATATGAAAATTAGAAAATGCTGCTAAATGAACTCTAATTGTTGAAGAGCTAGCTCTCTCATTAAAAATGGCTGCCAAAAATTCACCTCTTTGTACAGGAGCTGAGAAGGGGTCAGTGTGTTTCTGCTGTGCCCAAAAAATGAACCTTTTCCATTTACTTCTGTACAGTTTTCTTGTATAAGCCTTATGGGAAGATAAAAGTATGTATTGGACAGGAGAAGAGTGCATCGGTTATCTGACTGTTAAAGGAATTAGAGAAACCATGTTGTTAGTTTGAGGTTTGAGATATTTGTCTGAATCATGCCTGTCAGATGAGACAGGAGGTCTAGAATCAGATCCAGAATCTAAGGTGGGTAAAGTAGATGAGGCCAACGGAAGGGGAACAAAATCTGTTGAGGCCAGTAAGGTACAATAAAGATGAATTTGCTCTTCAACCTGGCAGCTTTCTGTAGACATTTGGGAATTGGGGGGGGGGGGCTTAAGCATATGAATAGAGGAGCCTGGGAGACCAATCACAGAGTAAACCATCCCTCTGCAATTCTCCTGATGGAGGGATCAGGGCAAAGAAGCTGCTGCACTTGTTTCAGGGAGATGCAAAAAGATTGCAGAAAGGCTGACTCCATTGACAGAAAATCATATCTGTCACTTTCATGTTGAGAGACCACTCATGAGGTAGTAAAATGGATGTGCCCAGTTTGTTTGCTATCATGTTGGATTTCCCTGGAATGTGTATTGCAATCAGAAAGCAGTTGGAAGAAATTTCCTTTTACCTTATTCTGAGGGTGTCTCGACACAAGGGGTGAAATGTAGTTCCCTCTTGTTTGTTGATGTGCCTAACTACTGACATGTCTATCTGAATAGCAATTGTCCTAAGAGGGAGAGAGTCTTGGAATGCTTGCAGCAGTAAGAGCACTGCTCTCTTTCCAGGACATTGATATGCATGTTGGCCTTTTTGGGGAACCTAGTGCCTAGGTCTGTTATCCCCATGAAGCATCCCCACCCAATCTGGCATCTGTGGTCACTCTAGTCTTGGGCTAAGGAAGGATGGAAGGACATCCTTTTAGAATCTGAGCTGACTGAATCCAACACAAGAGGCAACTCTTGCATGCCTGTGTGATTCTTATTTGTGCTTACATGCATTGATAAAGAATCAAGCACTATGTTGCTAGCATCCACTGAAGAATTCTCATATGAAATCTTGCAAGACAGACTGAAATTATGGTCACTGACATTGACCCAAAGCTTGTAGAATCAACTGAGCTGAAATTTAGGTACTCCAAATTATTTTCCTGACCTGATTGTTTGCGCTCTCGAGAGAGGAAGAGAAGCTTTCATGGATACCATGTCAAACACCACTCCTATGAATTCCAATGTTTGAGTCAGTTGTAACTGAGACTTGTTGTAATTTATGTTTATCACCAGATGAGAATAAGTCCAGAGTACCTGACCCCTTGCTGTTATTAGCAGATGGTTGGTCAGGGTGGTAATGAGCCAGTCGTCTAAGTATGGAAACACTCAGAATCCCTGCAGTCTCAAGTCAGCTACTATTATTGCTATGCATTTGGTGAAAACCCTGGGGGTTGTGATGAGGCCTAAAGGCAATGCTCTGTGTTGGTAGTGGCTGGCTTCCAGCCTGAAACATAAATACCTTCTGGATTTTCTGTTCATTTTTATGTAATATAATGAATCCTGAAGGTCTATCAGGCACATCTAGTCATCTTTGCCCAAAAAGGGCAGAATGGACTGAACCATGACCATCCAAAACATTTTTTGTTTATCTGACTTGTTCATGTCACTGAGATCCAAAATTGGTCTACAGTCCCCTGTTTTTTTTCGCACTAAAAAAGAATCTTGAATACGTTCTGGACTCTATCTGGTCTGATGTAACTTCCTGGATGACTGTTTTTTTCTAGCAGGTTTAGTATTTCTAGTGGTGCTGCTTTCCTTTGACTGGATGGAACATCAGAGATTTTGCATACAGATGGAGGTGAGTGGGACTCCTTTGGGGAAGAATTACTGGAGGACCAACCATCTCTTTGTTTAAGGATCTCAAGAATGTCTCCAAATGAGACAGCTGCAGGAGGTGATCATAGGGACCCCTCTCCTTCGTCAAAATCAGTATACTTAGAGACTGACTCCTGAGGGGAGTCCAAGTGTCTCATCTTGCACTTCCTATTCTTAGGGACTTCCTCAGTGGGATGCTGTGGTGAAATATCAGAAGAGATAGTAAAACCCTGCTGGGTGGTCTGGAGACTTTGGGCTGGCTGTCCTAGTATTGTAGAGTGATGTGGTCCAAAGAGCAGAGACATCTGGGATCCTGAAGGAATATCTAAAGGGGTAGGATCCATCTGCTCTCCTGGAGCAGACAAAACCCCCTTCACCATCTCAAAGGCAAAATGCTTTGGGGAAAAGGAAGACAACAGAGCCAAGAAGCCAGATGTCTGGCCCAACAATGATGGTATATGCAGATCGTGATTTTTACAGCAAAAAATGTATGATGGCTAACTAGGGTGATACAAAGATGAAAACTTACATAGATTATACAGGTTTGAAAAATAAAAAAAGACAAAAGTAAAGGTTTTGAAAAAATATCTAAAATGCAGGAATTTATTTCCACTGGAAAAAAGAGGTTTTAGGAATAAGCTTTGTAAGTTATGAAGATATGGAAGAGCAATGGAAAGACAGTATTAGATAATTACAATACAAATGTAAGGTATGGAGAGTATTTAATTTATGTTTTAATTAATACTTATGTTTTATTAAAGTTAAGTTATTAAAAATCAGTTATGGAATGTCCTCAAATTGTGGAAAAATAAATTTTACAAATGATTTTTGGTTTCTTATGGGGGCTCTAGACTGAACATAGTGAAAAGAGAGCTAATATACAATAAAGAAGAAAGAATTTTGAACTTAAAGAATATGGGCCAGATTCACGAAGGCTTGCACGGAGTCTAAGAGTAGTGTAAGACTCCATGCAGCCTTCGCGATCCAGGAACAGCCCAAAGTCCGTGTAAGAGTCAAGCTAAAACGGCTCTTACACGGAGTGGGCGTGGATAAGCTAATCACCTCACTTGCAGCCAAGTAGCATGCAAATGAGGCAGATTAGCGATCCAGGAAGCCCAGAACAGCCCGTGTAAGAGCCGTTTTAGCTGCAGAAATGTACTCAGTTGACAACTGAGTATGTTTCTGCAAACACGGCAATGGAGCCATGTCAGCTCTAAATAAAGGGTGCATATGTTACAGGCAGCATGACAATGGCCAAATATGTGGCCATTGGCAAGGTAACCTGATGCAAATATATTAAAAATATAATTTTTTTTTTCGGCAATTGCCGATGTTTAAACCCAGCGCAGCCCCGCGCAAACGGGCTGCGCTGTATAGAACATAAAAACGAAGGTTTTAAACCTACAAATGTAGGTTTTATGCAATACATGGAATGTCAATGCAGGGACCAGCAGAGCAAAACCAACATGGCCACCGTGTAGTGGTTGCTAAGGGGGGAAGCTGAGTCTAAGAGATGTAACTAAGCATTAGTAGGCAATCTGATGCAAATGAGTGTAAGGATACTGAATTCCACTGTCACATAGCAAATGAGCACATTCTGAGTAGTGTAAGAGTTACATAAGGGGGAGGAACAGAGTAGGAGATAGGTGACATCACAGGGGGGAATGGTAGAAAGAGATGCAGTTCATTGGAGGTTAGAGTTACATGACAGATGTCAGACAGATATCAAGGAAAGAGGTGTGCCACTAAGTAATCATGAGAAAGTCAAGAAATGGAAGGTGTACACTGTTGCCTACACCAAAGTTTCTTGCTGGACGTGTATGCGCACGTGTGCGCCACGAAGCGCGAGTAAGGCAGTGTGCGCGCGTGTAAGGCAGACTGAGCATGTGGGAGCATGTTGGGAGATGTTTAACACCGTTTGCACGGGCGTGCACGCGTTTTAATCCGAATAAGCAGATTCTGAACTGTGTAAGTATGTGTGCACGCGTGTAAGCCACTGTGAGCGTGTTTCTGCTGGTTTGCACACGGCTCCACCCTGAGGAAACAGAAAGGAAAAAGGAAGCAACAGATGTAGTAGGAAGTTAGCAGGGAATACTGCTGGAGCTAGCAGGTGAAAACAATTAGATGCAGGCAATTACACAGGCAGAATACTAGCCCAGCCCAGCACTTAAAACTCTGCAAACAGCAGTGCAGAATGTTTCTCTCAAGAGACACTGCAAGACAGGAGTTAAGTTATCAGAAGTGAAAACTGAAAAAGCTGAATGCAGAGCAGAAATGCTAGGGGCTGCCATAGCTGTCATAATGAGACATAGACGACTTGCTGAGGGTGGTGACAATGCAGATGGTCCCAGACAACCCGCAGTGAGGAGACGGAGAAGAGTGTACAGGCCCAGGGTCACCTACCACGGGTTACATGAGCTGGAGATAGTAGAGTGCTATAGAGTGGACAGAGACCTCCTGCAGCAAATAGTGGAGCTGTGCAGGCCACACCTCACACACAGAACCAACAGAGGGGAACCCATCCCAGTAGAAACCAAGGTATGTGTTGGCCTAAGAATACTAGCAACAGGTACCTTCCAGAGACCAACTGGTGATATGATGGGGATATCACAGGCATCAGCTTTCAGGGTACTGCACCAGTTCCTGGATGCCATGTCAGCATATGTCGGTGATCATGTATACTTCTCCAATGCCCGTGAGGTATTGGCCAGCAATATGCATCTCTTCCAGCAAATAGCGGAATACCCTGAGGTACTGGGTGCAATAGACTGCACGCACATACGCATCAAAGCACCAGCCGGTGAGCGGGGTAGGGCATACATCAACCGCAAGGGATTCCCCTCCATCAACTGCCAGGTCATGTGTGATGCCCAGGGCATAATAATGAATGTGTGTGCTGGCTGTCCTGGGAGCTACCACGATTCCCACATCTGGCATTTGACGCAGCTGTTTCAGACATTTGCCAATGGGGACATCCCGCACGGACACCTAGTGGGGGATGCAGGTTATGCACTGGAGCCGTGGCTGATGACACCCATCAGAAACGCACACACACCTGAACAGGAACGCCATAATGAGGCACACGCACAAACACGTAATGTAATAGAGCGTGTGTTTGGGCTGCTCAAGTCACGGTTCCGGTGTCTGGACACATCTGGTGGAGCCTTGCAGTACACACCAACTACATGTACCCAAATTGTCATGGTATGTGCTATGCTACATAATATGATCTTGTGAAAACAGCTGCAGCAGGACCAGCATAGGGCTGGGCCAAACAGCCCCCAACCATTGCCAAGGCCATCACAGGCACAGCGTGACTCGGAGGAGGAACAACCTGAGCCTGCCCCAGTAGGCAGAAGGAGGCATGCCCAGTATGCCCTGGCCTTGGCAAAGAGGCAACGCATAGCACATACATTGGCTCAGTAGGAACCTTGGGAATGATACCCCTCTCTGACTCACTCATATAGTAACAGGGATGCCTAACGTGACACAACCTGCTCTCAAACATGTACAGGGAAGTGTAATATGCGCATCCGACAGAGGCAGCCCTGCAGCACCACCTGAAGCATGAATGCTATGTGTTAAGTAATGTAACACCAAGTACTATATGCACACCTGATGACCCTGACTAACATCCTACCCTCACCAAGCAGCATGCCACAACATGACAACGAGATGATCAAGTGCAACAATTGACTGAAGTATCGCAGTTAGTCAAAGGGGACCCAATGTGTGCCAGTCTGGGATGACATGCTGAGCATGACATGATGCACCACCTGCTAGGACTGGCGTGCACCTATCAGTGCAGGCCATATGGATACTGGCAAAGGCTGTTGTCACGCACAGTGTGCCCTGAATAGGTAAGGCTCAAAACACAAACCTATCTCCATAGATACCAGAAGGGATAAGAATAAGATAAGGGATAAGTTGAAACAGCAAGATGCATGCAGTCTAAACTCACCCAGTATGGAGAATGTTGATAACTGTGCTGTAACAGAAAACTGAGGCAAGGCTCACAACAGCACCCTAACACTACCAGGTTACACCTCATACTGTGCTGTACAGCCTCAAAACTTGGAACAAGCTACAAAAGGAGGGTGACTAGCAAGAATTGTCAAGGATAACCACACCCCATGTTGGTACCACTACAAAAAGCAGCATGGACTAGCCATGCTCAAGTAACAGTGGCTAAAACTGCCCCCTAGTTTATAGCCTGCTACAGACTACTGGCCCAACACCAGGAACTGCATCCGGCCTATGCTGGAATACATGAATATATCAAGTCCTCCAAACCACATTATATTGGGCGACTGCAAATACCCAGACATATAGACTGGGAGCATTATACCAGCTCCAACAGTGTAGGACAAAAGTTCATCGAATCCACAAACCAAAAGGCCCAGGAACAACGTACCACCCCCACAAGAGGGGTAAGCATACTGGATGTGATAATCAGCAACATGGGTACGGGATGTCAAGATGAGAAGTGTATTGCTCACTGGTAAAACCAGACCATAGAGTAATCACACTGGATATACAAATCCTGACCACAGTCCCTGGCCGGAAAACCACAGTGGAAAACATGTGCTAAGCAATATTTGCACACCTCCAAACTGATGTGGAATCCATTAAAGGTCCCGTGCAGGTGCAAAATATGGGCCACACCTCAGAACCTGTAATACAGCCATTCCATGAACACTGCCAGGAATGCTTGGATTATGCAGTCCTAAATTAAAACAAGACACAGTGCCTAAATCTGGTATGGTGGACACCAGCCATAACCAAAACATGCAAGAGAATGAGGAAGCTACTACATGATAGAGCAAACATGAACAATGAAGTAATTACTGATCAGTAGTATGGCAATAAAATCTGTCCACACATGCAATCCACTAAGGCCAGCCACAACAAGTGGAATCTGTGAATCCTGAGGTAATGTTACACCTGCCCCAAGTACACAGACAACCCCCAACTCCACCCAAGAAATACAAATATATGTGAGAGATGCAACCATCCATCCAAACTGGAGGCTGAGCTCCCTCAACTCAGTACTCCCAAAACAAGTCAGTAGGAGAAGGTAACCACACACACCACAAACACATTCCCACATAGACCTATCACAACTGCAAACCAAACACATAAACACAGAAAAACATTTCCGGAGGCAGAAATCACAAACACAGCACACCAACAGAGGCCTCTAAAGCAGACACCCAATCAAACAGCCTCCAAACATAGCACATGCAACACATAGCACACAAAGCTGGTGTGCCAAACAGTCACAGGCCAGAAGGAGAAACAACATGCCTGATACAGTTGTAATAGGTGACTCCATAGTCAGACACACTGCTGTCCCGCACACCAGACTGAACAAGGGAAAGGGTACAGTAAGCTGCCTGTAGGCTGCCACAATATGCCACATAACAGAAATATGTAGGTCACTCCAAAGCAAGTAGAAATATGATGCAGTCATAGTCCATGCTGGTGTGAATGACCTGAGATGTACCGCCCTAGACTACATGTAAAGAGACACAGATGAGCTATCTGATTATGTAGTCCAGGCCGGTATGACACTCACCGTTCACCCTTACCAAGAATAATGCCACAGTACAAACACGGAATGATCAGTCATAGCAAGTGGCACACTTACTGGTGTCATTCCAAGGGGATCAATGTCTGTCTGCTTGGGATGTCATGCTTGACAAGCCACGCAGCTGTCCTTGGGATGGCCTGCACCTGTTACCCCTGGGCGTCTGAATATTGGATAAGGCCTTTGCCACCTCCATAGAGCCTTTTGTAGGCAAGGCTGAAAAGACTGACCCACCACCCTAGAAAACATAAGTGGGAAGAAACATAAGGGAAATGCTGACCAATGCCAGATGTGTACACCCCAATATGCATGCTCCCGAGGCCATCCCCAGAATGGAGAACATCGATGTCTGTGCAGTGACAGAAACCTGCTGCAAGCCTCCTGACAGCACACCAGCACTACCAGGTTATACCACGTTCCATGTGTCATGGCCCCAAAACCTGGAACAAAACATAAAAGGAGGGTGAGTATCCATAGGCAGCACAGACACCCATATGTCCAGGTAACTGACAATGCACAAATAACTGTAGGAAAGACTGCTGTGCAGTCTGTAGCATGCTACAGACCGCACTCTCACACACAATAACCCCACCCAACCGTCCTGAAGACACTGGACAGTATGAATGTCCCACCAAATACCAAACAAGGTACCACAAATTACCACATAGGTGGTAAACCATTATATATGGAAGGAGTAACCAGGGACCTAGGGACACAAGTGGACAGTAACCTGTTATGTGACACCCACATTGCCAATGTGGCTAGGAAGACTGTCTACATTTGACACCGTATCAGGAAAGGAGTCACATCTATGGCAACAGAGGTCACTGTGCCCCTATACTTTTCTCTAATCACACCCATAATCTAGTACAATGCCTCATATGGGATGTACCTTACCTGACACCTGCAGCAGTTAGAAAGACCTCAAAGGTACCTCACCAAGAGGATAAAGTGTCTCAAATATATGTCATATGCTGCCTGGCTGTAGACACCCCAGCTGAATCCAGTCACATACTGCCCACACAGAGGCATTGCATGCCTGTTGTAGGAGGCCATGCCCAACACAGGAGTAATGGACATGCTCCACCCCAGAAAACACATATCCATTGGAGCTGTGAGAGTGAGAGATGTCAACCTCAACAAATAATGAAATAGGATGTGCCGGTGGGACAGATACATAATCCAGAGGCTCCCCACACCCTGGACCAGAATCCCACTCCATGTTAGGCAGAGCCCCTCACTGACACTGTTCAACAGGAATCTTGCCAAGTGGATGGATGATTGTAGAGTTACACTGGGGGTCTTCACTGTGTCATGTCCAGACAGAGGCACAGCAAAGCAAATCATAAATGGCCATAATATTCACATAGCAAGGGGTGTCAAAAGCCCCACACACTCTGGCTAGGCTAACAAATGCCCAGGGTGGATAGCCTAGTATGAACCTATGAACCTATGTAGATACAAACTGTACAGGACACTAAGGATAATCCCAAGGCTTACACAACTGATGGTAGGAACCATGTTGGGAATTCACAGATATGCCCTGAATCACACAAATATCACAAACACACACACATATTGCCAACATACATCCTGACAGGTGCAGTGCAAACCCCCCCCCCCAATGCAGAATATCTATCCCAGCAGACTGCTGGCCCCCTGACATTGCAGATGCTGAGGTAACAGCCAACATCTACAAAGCAAAACACACAGCAGCAATGGTATGAGATGGTGTCCTGGGCTTAGTGCAACATGGACTCCAAGATGAATGAAATGCCAAACCACACTACTGCTCAATGTCAGCCTTACCACAGAATATGTACCCAAAGAGCAGTGTACAACAACAGTGGTCCTTCTCAACAAAGGTGTTGCCTGAATGGATACTGAACAGTACTACCCCAGAATCCTGAGAAGCTTGGTTTGCACAGCTATGGAAAGGATCAGCATGTACCACAGACATAAAGATGTTGGGGACCTACTGACACCGGACCCAACCCAGTGTGGCCTTCTCAAGTGCAGATCCTGCCCCTAACCATGTTTGACTCAATTGAAACAGTCATTAAGGTCATTGATGAGGGCAATGTGCTCCACACAGTGTATCTGGACCTTGCAAAGGCTTCTATACAATACCCTACATGTTCAGTATAGATAGGCTCACCAGCTTAAATATAAACCCACATGTCAGTAGAGGGGTTGCAAACCAGACCAAGGACAGAACAGACATGGTCAGACATGCTGCAGCCATGTCAGACTACAAACCAGATATAACTGGCATCCCACAAGGCTTTGTCCTGGTATCTCCCTCGTCTGGTATATATGTCCCATAGGTACAGGCAAACATGGAAGGACTGTGTCCAAACATGTTTGCAGAGGACTACAAACTGCTCACCACATATGATCCACCAGCTGACACAAGCATCCCACAAAAGGGCCACATAGAAACAGACAACTGGTGCCATAGCCATGTCAGCAAGCTAAGTGCAGAAACGTGTATAGTCAACCCCCGTGGATATACAGTAAGTGCCCACCAATTACCACATAGGTGTTAACCCATTATGTAGTTAACATGTAATGAGAGATCTGGGGACACAGGGCGATAGATATCCTGCATTGGACAAACATGTACTGTAGTGTTTACAGAAACATACCATATACCTACCTAATCATGAAGGCTGTCAGATCTAGATAAGGGGAGGTCATTGTGGCTCTGCAGTCATCCTTCATCAGCGGTACAATCGACTACAATAGCCCCTGTGGGATGTACCTCAGCAGACACCTCCATCAACTGTAAAGTCCCCAACAGTACCTCATCAGGAGTATCAAACAGCCTACACAGATGCCATGTGTTGCCTGTGTTGCTGGCATCAATAAACATGCTGCACCTTGTACAATCTGAATGGCAGTGAGTTATGCACATGAGAGACCTGAACCCCAGCACTGACTTACATAGGACAAGCTGTACTGTGTGATCCATAACACAGAAGCCACTCCCACCCATGAGTGAACCCTCAGCACAGGCTACCCATAGAGTCACTTATCAATCTTCCTCAATAGGAATCCTGATGGGTGTACGGGAGATGGTAGATTTATCCTGGGTATCACTGTCATGTCACAGGTAGACAGAGGCACAGTATACTAACCATGACATATGTCATGGCAAACTCCTCTTACAATGTGTGTTGAAGGACAAACACACTCTCCAACTAGCATTAGACATGGACTAGGGCACATCGCTAGTGTTTGCAATTGTACACCTATGTTGTGGAATACACTACCAATGTTGGACAAGCCTGGTGTAAGTAGTTCATATCTGAACAGAATGCAACATGGTCAGATGTACACAACTGGCCCCTAACCAGGCTGTTGTGCCCACTATCGAAATGTAAAGCAGTGATAGCAGTAAAGCCCAGGATACTGTCCACCACAGTCAAAGTACTACCAGTACACTATACAGTACTACAGTGTTAGGTCAGTGTGAAAGGATGTTGACAACTGTATGCAAAGTATCCCATGCAAACACTGCAGGCACAGTATAATCCTGTTGTGTTCACACACAAAGCAGTTGTACAGTAACTACACAACATGACACACAACACACAACCATAAATGGGTGATAGTTGTTGAAGTTCACACACATCCACAAATGTGGTGGGCTGCTGAGTCCAACATATGGAATGCTCACACTGGGCATGCTCACACACTTTGACAACATGCCATGGGAAGGCTGAACTGGGCATGCTCACACACTTAGGCCAAATCTCGGTTTAGCAGTTGGACACACATATCTGGTATTGTTATGTGTTATGCCAGGAACCAACCACATTACAGCAGTCTGCCCAGTGCACACAGTTAAATGACTACAGAGACATACGTGATATAGTGGATCCCTCCCATATGCAAACATTTTCCACAGATGCACAAGTTGTTCATACAAACAGGGAATGCTATGGCAAGAAAGATATGCAAACAGTCTATCAGCAACAAATAATGTGCATTTGACAATTAAACATATTGGTGTAGAGGTCAACACTAGGGAATGACAGCTTAGCCATAGTGTGCTTGGTGTCTGCCTCCCCACAGGATGCACATTCCCCTTTCTAAACACAGATGATGTCAGCACCCTATAAGTACAGCAGGAGAAAAGAAACTTGCCAATAATCCGAATAGCGCGCTCTGCTAATGCGTCTGTCTCAAGTGTCATAACATAGTTAGGTAGGGGTTTCAAATCCTGCAAATGCTCAGTGTGTGTGAGTGGGGTTGGTGTGTGTGTAAGTCTGTGTGAGGGAAATGTCCCTTTTGGCAAATAGGAAAAGACACTACAGGATGCACATTCCCTTTCTAAACACCGATGATGTCAGTACCCTATAAGTACAGCAGGAGAAAAGAAACCTCCCACTAATGCGAATAGCGCACTCTGCTAATGCGTCCGTTTCAAGTGTCATACCATAGTTAAGTAGGAGTTTGAATCCTGCGAATGGCAAGTGTGTGTGTTTGTCTGAGGGGTGTTTGTCTGTGTGAGGGAGATGTCCCTTTTGGCAAATAGGATAAGACACTACAGGATGCACATTCCCTTTCTAAACACCGATGATGTCAGCACCCTATAAGTACAGCAGGAGAAAAGACACCTCCCAGTAATGCGAATAGCGCGCTCTGCTAATGCGTCCGTCGCAGGTGTCATAACATAGCTAGGTAGGGGTTTGAATCCTGTGAATGGCAAGTGTGTGTGTTTGTCTGAGGGGGGTTTGTGTGTGTGAGGGAAATATCCCTTTTGGCAAATAGGATAAGACACTACAGGATGCACATTCCCTTTCTAAACACCGATGATGTCAGCACCCTATAAGTACAGCAGGAGAAAAAAAAACTTCCCAGTAATGTAAATAATGCACTCTGCTAATGCGTCCATCTCAAGTGTCATAACATAGTTAGGTAGGGGTTTGAATCCTGCGAATGGCACGTGTGTGTGTTTGTCTGAGGGGGGTTTGTGTGTGTGAGGAAAACGTCCCTTTTGGCAAATAGGATAAGACACTACAGGATGCACATTCCCTTTCTAAACACCGATGATGTCAGCACCCTATAAGTAAAGCAG